>NC_090266.1:261665627-261970032 GCF_040414725.1 Anabrus simplex
ACCATGGATACTGTAAAACCCAGCTGGAAGCGCACTCTTTTGCTACTACTCGCAAACCTATTGTGTACATAACATACTGCTACAACGCGCAAGTAAAAGCGACCCAAGGTGTTCCCTGTGTGATGGTACTAATTACAAGAAGTCTCATGGTTCTAATTCGATCAAACCTTGGTCGCCCCTTTTAGTCGCCTCTTACGACAGGCAGGGGATACCGTGGGTGTATTCTCCATCTGCGTCCCCCACCCACAGGGGGTTGAGTTTGGTCCGCGAGAGCTATTTTATTTCGCTCAAGTCCGCCGGCAAGCCGGTTAGGACCCCCCGATCCGCCACCTGGGGACGCGCCACGTGGGAGTATCACCTCTCCCCCTGCTACACCAATGTAGTAGGTTCGTGGTTGGGTACTGGCATGTTTGCTTTTGCATCAAAATAATTACAACCTACCAACTGTAAATTTAGTGTTTCCAAGCAACATCTCATGAGGATATTAAAAAAGTGACAGTAATGGTATTCTCCAGCTGACACACTGCTTACAAGCCGTATGGTGACAACAACATTGGGATCATCTGCTTCTCTTCACGATACTAACGTCAGTGGGTCCCTCAAAATCTTGTGTGCAGTAAAAAGAAGAGTGCCATCAAAGATATAGGCACCTATAGTCTCTCTGTGGATTCTCACAAGTTTCTGTTTTATTGAATTAAGATCTTCTTCTGGAGCAAAGTCAACACTGTACTGATAGAGGTGAAATGATGTGACAGACTTGAATCTGAAGTAATTTGATGTTAGGTCAATGATTTTTCGGGTTCTACCTCTCTTTGTGGTCAGTTCTCGAGGTTTTGTTTCAATATTACACTGAACATTGGCATCTGATTTGGAAGAATGCTTTACTTTCATTACTGGTGCTCCATCCCCTTTAACTTTAGGGCCACTCCAAAGGTTGGTCTTCTGTACTCCTGCCTGCAATTTAGCAACATGTACATCAATTCTTCTCATTGCTGAACCTCTTTTTAGGAAGCTGCTGTTGATGCACCTGTTTCTTTTTGATAATAGTTTTTGTAAATTCATAGGAATAATTTTTATTTCATCAAATATTACAAAAATATTCTGTTAGAATTAGAATTATTTTTCTTTTTTTTAACAATTTGCTTTATGTCGCACCGCCACAGATAGGTCTTACGGCGATGCAGTGATAGGAAAGGCCAAGGGGTGGGAAGGAAGCGGCCGTGGCTTTAAGGTACAGCCCCAGCATTTGCCTGGTCTGATAATGGTAAACTACAGAAAAACCATCTTCAGGGCTGCCGACCATGGAGGTCGAACCCACTATCTCCGTATGCAAGCTCATAGCTGCGTGCCCCTAACTCGCCCGGTAAACCTCATCTAGACAGAGCTAACACAAAATCGGAGAAATACTATAACAACAACAGCTACAGTTTAAATTAGAAAGATAAAAATAAAAATCATTTTAGTATTAGATTTATTGTCTTGTATGATCCTAAGAGTTATTTCAAATACAACACAGTTTGGAGGAGACTTTTCTGGAAACTTCAACAGTAATTTGACTGAAAAAGTCTGGAAGCACATATCCCAACATTCATTCGCTATGACATACAAAGTTTGCCACTAATAATAAACAGGTGTAAAATATTTCAATTAAATGGATTTTTTAAATATATAACAGGTTTTTTTAACTGCAAAAGCAAGCTTGAGGCATGCTTCTAAAAGAGTAATAATGTGCAAAGTGCACAATAATTATACACTTATTCAGACATATCAAAACAATATATGTAACCTGAATTGCAATGAACATTGTTACAATCCCTCTTAAAGGGAGAGCTGGCCAAATGGAAATTGCTCTATATCCATGGATATTGTACTAAATGCAAAGAAATGTATCTATTAGGTGAAGAAAGGAAGACTGTTCATTTCAAAGATTACAACGTTCGTAAATTGCAAAGTACTGAAGAATTATTAGTGGGACTTAGGCTTTTTGCAATGTTGCATGGAGTACATTTAAAATACATACCGTACATGATCCTTCAGTATTGCCTCTTGTATAATTTCTTTCCTACTGGTGTTCTGTACACAGAACATTATATATAATACATCAAATACCTCATAAATAATGAACAATTCTGGAGAAATGCCTACAGTAATACTAGAATGAACAGTTTGAATGTCCAGATTAATAGGAAGAACAAGGAAGAACTGACTTCTTTCCAATTATCTACGAGGACAACCGATTTCATTAGACACACACAATTTTAACAAAGCATTATTTTCAAAAACACTGAGTTCACACAAAATGTTTTGAAAAAGCTGATCAATCCTAGATGTAGTAACAAAAGTTGAATTCATTTTTAGTCCATTTTACCTCAAGCTCAACTTTTCTTCCATCTTGGACAAAGATAAACATAAGGATAAAATAATCATTTTATTTCTTCTGCTCAAAATTCCAATTTACTTCCAGTTAACCTCCTAATCAATAATACATAAGTTACTTTCAAACAGCTGTTCTTAAGCCGAAAGATCATAATTATCGAACTTCATGTATGGCAATGTTCCTTCAGCATGAACCTAATAAAACCAAAAATCCCTTTCACTGATCAAAACAATCTAAACAAGATCTCCTGCTGATTTTCTTTGATCACGTAATAAAATTTATGGATTTACAATTACAACTGTAGATAATAACCATTTTTGAAATTTGTTTCTATCAACTGTACAATTACCAGTATCTACCTACCTAAGTTCTTAAGAGAATGCACAATGTAAATATGATAAAGGGAAAAAGTAGGAAAGGCTTCAAATTAATAAAATTTTTTTTTTAATGACATCAAATACAGGCCCCTGTGCCAGTGTCAAAAGGCCTACACAATCTTTCTATATACAATGTGATATAAACCCCTATTCCTCTGCAGAACAAGAAGGACAAATACACTTTGAACTTCCTTCTGTTCATGTATAAAATTTATAAATAATTATAATACTTCTTTTTTCTTACAGGAGAAGCTATTCTCTGTTTCCCAAAGGAAATAACTACCATCCTGGCATGTGCGTTGAAATTAGTTCGAAAGGAAGAATTCAAATCACATTTCAGGGACAGACAAGCTATCAACTTCACCCTTTGCGAGAAATCTCCCTTGATGGGAAAATTTCTTATAACAAATGCCCAGCTATAGAATACGGCAGAGGTTTCTCATGCACACCGAAGGCAAATAATGATCACAATCAATGGATTTTTAACATTTTAACTCGCTTCTTTTCTCTTTTCTGCACAAAATTTATCTTGCGAAGCATAGTCTTGGGGCAGACTGATGTTAACCCAGCAGTGGTCAAGCCACTTTTGTACACAATGATGTGGCTGTGAGAAGATATTAAATTATCAATTTAGGGACTAATGTTAATTTCCAGATTAATGTGCCAAATGTACACATTTATAATAACTGTCCAATGAAAGTTTTCTTTTGAGGAAAAAACCTTTATAAGGCTGTATAATTCAGTATTTTCATAATCTGGATAGTTTAGTATAATCTTCACAATACAGTTCTTTTGAAGAACGATGCATTTAGAAAGTGCGATAACTTCCTTAAATGCTATTTTCAGGGTAAAAGGGAAATTAGGTAGATACAAATCAAAACTGCTATCAGTGTCAAATGGCCTCAAAGAAATAGACTTCAGGAAAATTTATTTTTTAATGACAATATAGGCTAACTGGAACTATATGGTCCACAGAACTCTAGCCCCCAATATTATTTCAAAATTCCAATAAAATAAATATGGGCTGCACCTTCCTTTAGACCACTCCTGAGTTGCATCACTGTAACTTGTACGAAAATAATGGAATATCTATTTTATTTTATTTTCCTTGCTTGTGACAGATTTACTTGGCTCTTCAGCTTTCTCATATAGATGGTCTTCATACCTGTAAAATAACATGATGTGAAAAATATATGTAATTAATAATAGTGGGATGGTGACATCACAAACAGCACAAATAATATTGCTAGAATGATTATTTTCCATTGTAATGAAGCAAAGAAAATATATAACTTGAAGATAAAAATTATAACAAATAAACCAATGATTAAGTAACAGATACAGAATGTTATAACCATATGGGATGCTCACAATGGAATTTGAAGGAAACTGAAAAAGAAGAGCTCATCTTTAAAACAAGGTAACGAGCAATTTCAGGAACAGAAAAAAAAGACTTGGAAGATAAGAGATTGAAAACTTTGTTACTAGAAGGTGAAGTGGTTACATAGAAGTTATTTCAAGTAGTCCAGGATGAGAGAGCATGGAGAAGTGTTGAGGCAAACACAAGGCAGAGTTATTATTTATAAGAGGAGAAATAATTCAAAGAGTAGTTGAATAAAAAGAAGAGTTTATCACGGAAGGCCTCCAATTCTTGACTATAGAATGGGGCAATAAAATATAAGGGTGAATAAGTGAGGAGAGAATTCAGTACATTTTACTGTAAACTAATTATTGAAAATAACAGGTTTCTTTATATACAACTAGAGCGGTAATGCCATCAAGTGGAGAAGAGTAGCAGCCGAAGAGAGAAACAGCACTTCTCAATTAACAACAGTCAATGTAATGTTATTGCTGACCAGTTCTAAAAGGCTTAGGACATTGGAATCCATCGCATTTCATTTTCTTCTGGCTTGGCAATATTGGAACACCCAAGGTCGGGGAGTCATATTTCCACGTCCCTTTATGGTTCCTTTTGCTTTTACTATGGTTGTTCTCATTTCAATAGTTATCTGTTTTCCTGATCAATATAAGCTGATGATGCAGTTTTGTACTTTATAAAATCTCTCACCAATATCGCCATGTACCTCGTTACCATAAAGATTGAACAATATTTCCATATCAGTGATGTTTGACGTCGGTGGCCTTCGCTCTGAAAATCTAAATTCGTGAAGATCTCTTATCAGTGACCCTGGAGTAAAAATATACAAGACAAAGAATTGTATATTTCAATTTTTATAACGTTTGTCATGTACAGGTTTTTAATTGAAGAAATATATCCCAGGACATTTGGACATTTGTGAATAATGTAATAGTTATGAATATCAGTTATTTTTTCTCTTAAGGTAAAAGTTTGTAACACATAAAACATTGGAAATTATATTTTACACAACTTTTAAAATGTACAGTATTCTAATATAGCTAATATTAAAGGAGAAATTTGACATTTCATGTTTTGATGATCCTCAATATTTCCATGTCACAGTATATAAATCAAATAATATATAGCCTAGTGCACACTCTGCATATACCTCTACTTCAATTTCAAGAAATTCTTTCAAGCTGTTTTGCTGTGATGTTCACAAAAGCAACCACACAGACAACAACTGAGCCCAGTTTCGAATAATCTGAAATAACAAAAAGGAAGTATGAGGCCACAGCGCTACTAATCCAGGACCAACTCCATTACTCATGAGTCGCCAAGTAATGAGACTATCAACAATATATTGCCCCTCGTGAAACTACACAATCCATCATTACGAATTTACACAAAACAATTTCAAACATTGGATTATTTTTATAAAAAGGGTTATATTATGACGATTGTGGTGTTTGTGGTGTTATTTACAAAATTAGTGTTATTTCATTATTTAAATTCAGTCCCAGACAACAAAAAACATGTAAATACGTGAAAATAAAACCATCCTAACCAATGAATAATTTTTTCATTTTATTGCTAATTAACAAAAACTAAGACCTCTAGGTATTGGACACCGTAATCTGAGTTTGATTTACCTTGAGTTGCCTAATAATAGATTCTTCTTTGCACAGTATCATTCACATGTGTTTCTTGATTTGGGGAAGATATTCAAAGAAGCTAACACCATGAAAACAATTTCACCATGAATCTGAAAATTCTTTGTAGCCACAGACATAAAACACATCACCTTAATTGTGCTAATAGATAAATGCAACATTAGAGATTATACCTGAAGAACCATTAAAATGACATTAGTTCTACTGCATTACAAAATTCTAGAACAACAACAGTTAAATGTATTCCAGGGTCACACCACAAATGTACACAAACAGTTCATTCTGCTCTGGATAAAAAGTGTTACACACCAGCTGCCTCTGACAACTTTACAACATTATCTCAAAGCCTGCAGAGACACTACTTATACAGACAAGGTCAGATTGTAGGATAATACCTTTTTAATGCCAACACAAATGGTGTAGGCCTATTCCACAACTGCATTGTATTTCATAACATTCTTAATTTTGCATGAGAGCAAAGCTAAATATCATAGCTATGTTTTGTAGGAGAGATTCAAACAAGTTAATGGCATGAAAACTATTTCACCATGAATCTAAACATTTTTCATAACCATAGACATAATCATCACTTTAACTTTGCTAACAGAGCAATGCAACATCAGAGATTATACTTGGAGGTCCATTAAAATAACATTAGTTCCACTACATTACAGACTCCTAGAAAATATATTCACTCATACTGGTGTATTAAATTGCTTAGATACTTACAAAAACATAGCTTTGATGTCACCTTTCACAACTGCTAATGCAAGAGGGGTTCCCAAACAGGCAGGCACACAAGGTACAACAAGGCAGGTTGTGCATGTTTGAATAAATGCATCACGAATATAGTAGCCATCAAACCAAGAAAGTATGCTGCAAATGTCGCATAAAAATATGCGTTGGAATTCCTCTTCAAACTGAAATCAGAAAACATAAAATTAGTATTAATGAAAACAAAGCATTGATATTAGAAATGAAATGCAAAATGCAATCAATCAACTCAACCATACAATCTAATCAGGTCTCGCTAGAATCTCCAGATTAAAACAAATATTTGATGGTATTCTGAAATCATATTTTGGAAAATGAACATGAGAATCAGGAAAAGGGAATGGATGAAGAAGATGACATACAATAATTCAGTATCCATTATGAGGAATAAACAAGAAAATATCTGAAAGCAAACTTATTGGTAACGGAAGATCAAGCAAATAAGCTGTTTCCTTGCTTACAAATTCCCTTTAAATCGACTGTGCACTGGAGCAGTCTTGGACTGCATGAAATATTAATGAGTGTTGGATGGATCACAAACTCCTCATCTGCTTTTCTTATTTATTCAATACAATTTGCTTTATGTCACTGCAACACTGGAAGGTCCTATAGCAATGCTGGGATAGGAAAGGGCTAGAAGTGGGAAGGAAGTGACCATGTCCTTAATTAAGGTACAGGTCCAGCATTTGCCTGGTGTGAAATGGGAAACCACAGTAAACCATCTTCAGGGCTGCCAACAGCGAGGTTCGAACCCACCATCTCCCAAATACAAGCTGATAGCTACGTGACCCAAGCAGCGGGGCCACCTGCAAAAGATTTACAGAAATAATCGATTCTGTAGAGCATGAAAGAACTCCCTCTCCCAAGGCAACGGTCATCAGGCTGACGAAGCTCCAAACTTGCTTTATAACCTTACCTATTACAGTTTACTCCTGAAATTAAATGTGGGTAGCATGCCAGGTTTTTCCTTACTCCACCAATAAAAGATTTACCACAAGTTTCACTACATGAATTTACTCCCAAAACACCACAACTATGCATAGTTCTGAAGGCCCAGCTTCAAATTGTATATATCCTAAGAATAAGAAGACTGTCCCTTCCTAACCTTATATACGGTACATTAGCACAATAGCATCATCACCGCGGAATCTATTTATCCAGGGTTATAACTGTAGGCTATGTGAAATAAACCCAGTCGTCACACTATACACTGTTAATAAGCCATACACATCCACAATGTAAAATGTCTGCTGTGGGATTGATAAATAACGACAACCATGTCATATTATTCAAAGAACGAGCAAGTAATAAACACTCGGCCTACGTTTTCATCAATTCGTAATTAGTTCTGTGCACAACAACATATTACCTCCAGATTACACACATAAATTATCTCACAGTGTGCATTTCCTCAGCGAGGAATCATCCAGAGTCTTACTTATAAAAGAACACAATGTAGCATCTTCCACCAACTGGTCATCGGAAACTTGATTGCCGAGTTATGCACTCGCCGTGACTCCATAACGCTACATTAATAAAACCGTAAAGAACTCATATAGCAAACACTTCGTAATGGTACCGGTAATCTTCATGAACAGCAACCGCAATAGTCGTGAACAGTAAGTTAATAATAACAAACTCGCAGCAGGCACAATATGCTTTGTCCATCACTCCATGACAAATCTGATATAAGACACTCATTGCACGTGCACATAGGCTATGTATATATAGGCCCACTCTAAGTAGCGTAATGTGGTCTGCCAAAATCCACAGGAAACAACACTACCATTGCCACATCTTCAAGCGTCTCTTGGTCAAGGCAGCCTCGTTCGAAATCGGAGCTTCCAGATTGGTTACGAAGCTGCTGATCCGCAAATCACGATCTTGCATGTTCATCCACATGAATTACCATCTTCAGCCGTTGCCTACGAGATATTCAAGGCCGGGAAATGGACCGATAGCAATGCGGGTCGCAAGTAGTTTTACGAACGTCCGATAGAGGTCTCGACATCGTGCTATGTTGCTCGCGCGAAATACATTCACTTAATAGTACCGGTACATGTTGGTTTTTAAAGACGTAAAAATCTACAAATAATGAAGTTCGGACCACCTAAATGTGATTTCGAGTGTTTGGATGTAAAGTAAAGCACATTTAAGTGGTATTACTTTAGAGGAGTCAAGTGCAATAAATAATAAAAGCAATACATTAAAAATGACTTACCATGATCACTGCTCGTATCACTCACAGTTTTAAGATCTTCCAACTTAAAGGTTTTGTCCTGATGTTATTTTCCAAGTCATGAGCTTCATTGTCGAGTATTGGTTTTAAAAGTTTTGTAATGAGAGTTGCAGTCAGTACTTTCTGATCACACTCCTCACATCTGAATGCCTCAGTGAACTTTGGAACAACAAAAACGTTAAGTTTTAAAACTAAATTCGTACTTCCCAGATAACATAATGAGTGACGCGTAAAATTCAACATATTTTGCAGGAAGTAAACAAATTATTTTGAGGGGTAGCGTAATGCTCCACGATCTTTCATCCTAATGAGGCACATCAATGGACTGTCAGTAGCGGCCGAGGATATCTGCCCCAAGCATGATTCACAGTTGGAATTTTCTTCCGCAAATCGAACACGATAACCACATATCATGGCCAAAGAAGACAACTCCAGAGTGACAGGTTTTTTCTGAAAAGGCATGGTGTCATTCTTAATATCAATAGCATCTAAGATAATATAAAACTACCAGGCGAGATGGCCGTGCGGTTAGGAGCGCGCAGCTGAGAGCTTGCATCCGGGAGATAGTGCGTTCGAATCCTAGTGTCGGCAGCCCTGTAGATGGTTTTCCGTGGTTCTCCATTTTCACACCAGGCAAACGCTGGGGCTGTGCCTTAATTAAGGCCACGGCCGATTCCTTCCCACTCCTAGCCCTTTCCTATCCCATCGTCGCCATAAGACTTATCTGTATCGGTGCGACGTAAAATTAATAGCAAAAAAAACTTCCAGATATTTTAGGCCTATTAAAAATAGTACATCTGAAAGAAAATAGAATAATCGCGAATTGATTAGTTAGCTTACCTTCGAACGTCTCATCGAATAGGCCTATTTCCAGAACTGTTGCTCATCAGGATTACGATTATAGTGCACTCCGGGCTTGATAGCAATTTCATCTATGATAAGGGATCCTAACGTTTTCTTCACGCATGTCAAATTCATTACTTCGTAATGGAGCTTTTCTTTAATGAGGTCGTGGTGGTGGTAATCATTGTTTTAAGGGTAAGTACAACTAGGCACTTCAAAAAATAAAGATATCGGCCAAAGGAAGACAAGAACCACGTGAAAATGAAAGAATCCCTATGCCTGGGGAACCTAATACCGTGGGGGTCGGAAAGAAGAAGAGTTGGCCAAGAAGAGTCGGATAGGATAGATGAAAGTGAGGAGCCTAGCACAAGTAAGTGGAAGCAATGCCAGGTCTCAGCTAAGGGTCCAGTGGTCGCTAACCCACGTTCCAAAGTTCGGGGCCCCTTTTAGTCTTCTCTTACGATGGGCTGGGGATACCGTGAGGGTTATTTTACCGCCCCCACCCACAGGTGTATCATTAATGAGGGGTGTTATTCTAGTTTTTTCGATTCGAAAAGCAACCATAGGCCTAATTCGTGTCTTTTGATGCGGTAGTCGGAGGCAGTGAAGTGATCTAATGAATCTTTAACACATAATCTGAAGTCTCAATATTTTAAATGTAAATTACAGACTCTGGATGACTTCCCAGGCGACCAAAGCGAACCTAACTTCTCCCCACCCCCGTCCGGATGTAGCAATTACCCACTTCTCATTTAAAACTGGATCGGCTGGAATTGATTGAAAACTCCAAATGTTCTCTTTTTTTTTTTACGAATTGGACGATATACCATATTTTATAGAGTATATGAAATTTACTTCGAGTTCATTTGAACACTAACAGTAAGTGAAATCTGTAAGTAAACGTGTTTAAAAACACTTTTCTCCATATGTTAATACACTACAGCACATGAAAACTATAGCATGATGTCGAGACATCTGGCGGCGGTACTACGAACCTGGTTGGGGACGGTTTTTATGCTCAGAACTAGCGCACACTTCCCGGCCTTGTATATCTCGTAGGCAACGCTTCAGCACACGCGTCCCGGTCTTACCCCGGGTGTCTAAACAACACGTTGCAACACTTTTAACCGAGTTCAACCGTCTTTCCTGATATAGCAGCGGTTTTCCAGCTTACACAATCTCAACTGCTAGGCCATGTTTACAGAGTCTTACCCAAACAGAAATGTATACAAAATATAATGATGCACATACCGTATTCAATATTCCCTAACTACACATATAATTCTTAGAATATTATTTTATTAAAGCTTAATCTAAAAACTCACATGATATTTACTACTTTATATTGCAAATTATTTTACGAAAATTTCCTAGCCTAAAATTGGGAGATAGTCATATACAAACATTTCCAACCCTAAAATTGGGGATCATACTCTTGTACAGTTAAAATGTTATTTAACCTTTTGACCGCCAGCCTCATACGTGGTGCCCATGCCCTATACCGCCAAGTCCAAATGAGCACTTTTTTACCTTACAGTAAATTATTCGTAATAACTTCTGTTCAATTTATATAAATTGGATGGACATTTTTTGTTTCAAAGGTAATGCTTCGGACATTTTATTGATGTAAATTAATGCACCTTTATTTTATAAATTTTTATTTTATGAAGTGATAATTCAAATAAATGTTTCCTTTCTTTGAAAAAAGTATATCATGATCAAAAACCGGTAAGAAAAAACTATTTTACTATCAAAAGCTGCATTATTTTAGAGAGGTGGTGCTTCCTATGCTATATATAAAAAGTAGAGCCTTATGTACAATATTACAGTTACAATATTATTATTATTATTATTATTATTATTATTATTATTATTATTATTATTATTACATTAACGTGAAATGTTCTAATCTTACATTATATGCAAATGCTGCAGTTCCTGGTTCGTTTTAAGTAAAAAATTACTACTAATATCTATTTCACACAGACTTAACGCTCAAAAATTCACTTTTTGCCTTAAAAATATGATACAAGAAATGATTTACTAATATTTACACATGTTTATGACGTGTTCTAGCAAATGTGCTTAGGGAGGCACAAAGGGTGTACACTCTTCTTACACTGTTTACAAATGTATCTGGTCTTTTTTCCATTTACCACCTTTACTAGTACTAATCTTTCTGAATACGGAACAGTTGCGTTCCTTTTTTTCGGTAAAATATTAAGGGGTTCGTTACCCGCCCGCGGGAGCCGAATTGCCGCTTGGCCACCAAGCCACTCGGCAGCAAGTTCCTCAACTAAACTTTTTGTATATAGTCTTATTTAATCCAAACACTAGTCCAAAACTGGTATTATAGATTATTAAAACGAATACATAACTTGGAAAGTATTTTCCGGAACGTACGATCAATCGGACGTTGGCGGTTAAAGGGTTAAATATGTGGCTGTAACTAATGAACTATGTTATGGTACAGTAGGGGTTAGTGCTACAGTCTTATATAAATACACAATATATAAGTGAAAAAATATGAATTTTATAAAAGGTGATTATAACAACCAGTCGAATAGCCTACCATATTTCTCCAAACCAAGGAATTTTTATCCCAGAATCTCATGTGAAAAGTCAAGGGTCGTCTTCCATTCGCAACCTAACAGTGATGAATACCACTGGCAGCTACAACGGTAACTAAACTGCTTACCTTCATCCCCTCGCGCTCATAAAACTTTATCTTCAAAGCCCGTGCCTTTATTAGTCCTATAGGCTACATTGCTAGCCGCAGCAACCGGCTGTACAGTGCCTCTGCGTAACGACACTGGTTTTTAAAAAAATAGTGAAGAGAGAATGACATTCTACTTGGCAGGAGACAGGCTCGCAGTTGCGAGCAACTGACAATCCCCTAAATAAAAAAACAAATGTTGCTGTATTAGCCTCTACAAAAGCGTTTCTCAAAACCACAGAATATGGCTTCAAAACATGCGAGCCTTTGAATTCTTAGAAAGGCCATGGCTGCGCAGTTGTAGAGTTACAACACGTCTACTGTACCCGACACACAGAAAAAGTAACAGTTTTACAGACAGCAGGAGTATTTTCGTGATGGATCGCTGTATTGTAGAGACGTGGAACAGGTATTGCTGGCAAATTTTCAACGGGTTCTCTTCGATTTTATGATATCAATTTTAATTTAATGGTTACGAAACTCGCAGAAATAAAAGATAATTGTGCAGCCACAAGAAAATACGGCATAACTAAAACCAATGTTCGGCGCTGGCGTGAAGGCAAAGATAGTCTAAAAATGCGAACTGTACAAGAAAGGCATTCATACGATTTCACAAAGCACTTTTTAAGCCTGATTTAATTTTTTTGAAGGAAAGAGTGGGGGTCGTCTTGCATCCAGGGTCGTCTCGGGTTCAGAAAAATATAGTTCTTATAGTTTAGGCAGTTTCTGTTTTCATTCTACTCCAGAAATGATTTTTTCACCTTTTTGTCATATCAAGTTACGTGTTTATACAATTGTAGCAAAGAGGAACTTATTTTAAAGTTATTAAAGTCTCTTACGATTCTTTGCCGGTCGTTGTCGAGTGCAATGTTTAACAAAGTGGTTCCCTTACGATAGCTTTTGTAACGCAAAGAGGAAAGCGAACGCCTAATCCTTGGAACAGATGCAAGAGGTAAGTCTTTACTAGAGTTTATTATTGGAACTGAGTTGACGATACTAAACCTAGGAAACAACCCTACATTTATAAATAAAAGTCATAGGGAGGTAATATTTAATAGACTTTACACTAAGCACTACGCATATTGCAAACTTTATTAAAGACTGGAAGGTGCTGGAGGGAACAATAACTGGCAGACCACCAGCACACAAATTTGCAATAGATACAAGACTATGTGGGATTGAGATGTACAGAGACTGAAAAAGAACTAACTGGGACAGATACAGAGAAGTTCTAGGGAAGGCTGTACAAAAAATTCCAACTAACGTGAGAGCACAGAAAGAATTGGATGAGTCAGTGGAACTATTTAAAGAGGCCATTATAGACTCATTCCATGAAAACTGTCCTAACAAAGAAAAGAAAAACACCAAAAAAGTAAGGTGGTGGAACAACAATAGCAATATCATAGGGAGCTCACTGAGTATAACCTAGAGATACAGAAAGAAAAAAAAAAGTCTTGGAGACTGTTCTGCGAGAAAGTAGAATCACACACTGAAACAACAAGGCTCCAGAAGTTCTGAAGGCAACCCATATAAATCAATTGGGTAAACTGAAGAAACCAGGTGGGTCATTTACTAAGGCAGGGAGGGACATGCTGGAGATACTAATGGTGTGTCACTTTCCTGAGGCTGAGGAAATGACAGAGGAAGAAATGGTTGGAACAGAGAACGGATCTCGAAGAGCAGACTGGAACTGTGCCAAGAAAATAATAAAACATTACCATGTAAAATTGGCAATCTGCACGTTTCATCCTATAAAGGCTCCGGGGCCAGATGAGATACTTCCGATACTCCTACAAGAAGGATGGGAGATACTCATCAATGCCCTGATGGACCTTTTCAGAGCTAGTCTAGCTTTAGGGTACATGCCAAAATCATGGTCTGAAGCTAAGGCAGTATTCATACCTAAGGCTGGAAGGGCAAATTATGCCAAAGCATACAGACCCTTATGTTTAACCTCCTTCATGCTGACAGCAATGGAGAATATTCTGGATAAATATATCAGAAGAATGGTGCAACTGAACTCTACGTTACATGAAATTCAGTTTGCATATAGACCTGGCAGATCCACTGAAGTAGCATTCCACCAGTTGGTTTGTAAACTAGAGGAAAGCCTATAATATAAAGAAATTGCACTGGCAGCATGTCCAGGTATAGAAGGAGCCTTCAGCACTACAACCTATGACTCTATGATCAAAGCATTGGAAAAGAGCAAGGTAGGTAAAACCATCTCAAATGGATTGAATCCATGTTAGACGGAAGATAAAAGCAACCCCCTTTGAAGAAACGCTGACGGTTAGGCCAAGGCTGTGCTCAGGGTGGAGTTCTTTCTCCTCAGCTGTGGAACCTCGTGGTGAACAAAATCATAGCTATGCTTAACGAACAAGGTTTTTATACACAAGGATATGCAGATGACCTAGTGATTGTGGTATGAGGTAAGGTGATGAGTGTTTCCAGGACCTCATGCAAAGATCACTTACCAGTGTGAAGAACTGGTGTCAGAAAGAACAACTATCAGTCAACCCAAACAAGATAACTCTGCTCCCTTTTACAAGGAGGAAATTAGAGGGATAGAGATCACTAAAGCTCTTTGGGCAAGATGTATACATGTGTATATGGAAGAACAGGCACTTCACCTATGTGTAGTGTTAGATGAAAATCTAACCTGGAATCCACATATAGAAAGGAACATAACCCGGGCCAAGAACTTGCTGTGCGCATGTAAAAGAGCTGTCAGGAAGACATGGGGCCTAAGACCATCAATGGTAATGTGGATATATACAATGATCATTAGACCGTTGATGGCCTATGCTGCAATCATCTGATTGCAGAAAGTAAGCCAAGGAAAAGTCAGTAGTAGATTGGATAGCCTACAGAGAATGGCATGCATAGCCGTAACTGTGGCTATGAAAACTACGCTGACAGAAGCCTTGAATACTTTACCTGACCTCCCATCACTATGCAATTTCATAAAAGGACAGGCTAGAATGAGTTCATATGGATTAGCACAATCAGAGTGCTGGAATGCACAAAAACCCAATAAAAGACACTGTAAAATTAACAGTAATAACAGAGGAAGTTCTACACATGCCTTCTGATCATATGATAGCAAAGTACAACTTTGAAAAACCGTTTGAGACCCAGATAATAAAAACAGAAGACTGGGATATCAACAAATGGAATACTGAAAAAGAAGATATAGTGTGGTGGACTGATGGCTCAAAGACTGGGGATGGCACAGGAGGAGAGATCAACGGGGGAAGACCTGAGAGATCAATCCAGATGAGCCTGGGCAAACACACTGCAGTCTTTCAAGCGGAAGTGATAGCTATCACAACATGTCTTGAAGAAAATTTGAAAATGAACTATAGGAATAAGAACATCTTCATTTTTACGGACAGCCAAGCAGCCATTAAGGCACTAGAAACAGTCCAGATAATATCCAGAATTGTCTGGTATTGCCATTCACTTCTCCTGAAGCTCTCAATGTACAACATTGTCAGAATAATATGGGTACCAGGGCATGCAGGTATAGAAGGAAATGAAAAGGCAGATAAACTGGCCAGGGAAAGGGCAGAAACACATTTTGTAGGCCCAGAATCTGTATGTGGGATTTCCTATGGACAAGCCCGACACTACATAGGAAAATGGGTACAAAAGAAATGGAGAACTGGAAAAATACTCCAGGATGCAGGCCTGCAAAGGAACTGATAAAAGGACCAAACAAGAAGCACACTAAATTACTGTTGAAACTCAGCACAGAAAGTATAAGATGGGTAGTAGGACTGTTGACAGGACACTGCCGTCTGAAAAAACACCTACATAGAATTGGTGTAATAAGAGACAATATATGTAGGAAATGCAATGAAGCAGAGGAATCAGCTGAACACATACTTTTCGAATGTGAGGCGCTGGGTAGAATCAGACTCTCCACTCTAGGACTACCAGGTGAAGAGAGAGAAAAAATCCAAGAAGACCCAATAAGAACAACCTGCAGCTTTGTGAAGGGAGCAGGTATATCTAGGTGGGAATGAAGGAAAAACATGGTAGCAAAAGATCTTAGTGGTCGATGCTAATTAGGAACTAATATTTACTAATATTTAGAGGCCCCATGAAGAAAAGAAGAAGAAAAAGTGCTTACGATATTTTGGAGGGATTGATTTGAAGGACTATAAGGCATGAGAATAATAAGAGATTTTCTTAAATGATTGTATTAAGAAATGTAGATAAAAAACAATAGGAAAATTGACTTACTAGACTACAATAAGTCAATGACAGTGGAAATTACACTCATTACAGTACAATATTCAGAAAAGAAAATTTTATCAGCCTCTTCAAATGTTTGTATTAATAGATCACTGTGTGTGGGAGTCATAAGTAATGTTTAGATACTCCTCTTGTGTCACCTGCAATCTCCTCGTTGGACACCACCCATCACTGTTCAGAAGTACCTTCAGTTTCCACGGCAATTCGCTCACAAATTTATGAACAAGATAACTAATGTCATGGCATGTGGCTCCAGAGAGGCCCGGTGCAGGTCCTTCGCCGGATAGGCGAACTCAATTAAAACCCTCCTATTATTTCTAATCTTCTTCCAGTTAAAGCCTAACTTTTTTACAATACTTCTCAAACTGATACAACCTCCTTGGAAACCAATTCTCTTTCCTGATACAGGTTGTAATTTAGTTGCTTTCTGAAGAATGTAAAATTCATGGATTGTGTGTCAAAGTCTTAAAAATCCATTACACGCTTTCCCTTTCAGTGTTTTTCCTGGTGTATTAAATGAAGTTTCTTCAGTCTTGAGCTGTCTCTGTTTTTTTGTTTGTTTTTTCTACTCGTTTAACGTTACACTAACACACTGAAGGTTTTTGGCAATGGAGGGGTGGGAAAGGGCTGGCATTGGGAAGGTAGTGGCTGTGGCCTTAAGTAAGGTACAGCCCCTGTATTTGTCTATGTGATACTCAGGAACCATGGAAAACCATCTTCAGGGTTGTCAACGGTGGGATTCAAACTTTCTATATCCCGAATGCAAGTTCATAGCTGTGGAACTATAAGTGCATGGCCAACTTGCTCGGCTAAAATTCTCTTGACCGTCCTCTACAACACTTTTGTTGCATCTGCTATTTTGTTGTACTTCCAACAACTCCATTCTATACTGTTCCTTTGTTCTATTGTTTGCCCTCAGCTTCCTTATTCATAAAACTATGAACACTAAATAATCTCTTGCATTTCTCCTCTTGTCGCAAACTTCAGTTTAGAATTTTTTGCAGCATAATTCACTTTGGGCATGAACAGTAGGCATAGGTACTGACAATGAACCGATTTGTTTAGGACTGACCGTACTTGCTCAGTCAAGTCTACCATAAGAAGCATCCCCTAGTATTCTCTTCCCACCCTTCTTCTGCATTCCACTAGTATACCAGATGGCAATCAACATGCAATAGATCCGCCAGCAGGCTTTGGCTTAGGTTTCAATGGCTAAATTTATTTGAGGCAGTTATAAAATGTGTACTTCAGCAATAACCGACAACAGTCACGAACAATGAAACTGACGCATCTCTCGTTCCCTCAAGTTTTAAAGCTTGTGCTGTACGATAACCTGCTGTACTGTATATCACTGATGGTGATTACGATAATTTCTTTTTTATGTTGTTTATATCCTCTAGATTAATTTGATGCTTACGATACTTGCACAGCAGAGTCCGACTGACCTATAAACATCATAACCTCAATTTTGACAAAAATGTTGCTTATGACACTTTGCCTTTCCAGGGACGATATATATTTTTATATACTAGTGCTACAGAGCAGCCTAACTCCTGATGGTCTTTTTTAATTCTGGGACGCCCTCTCTCTTGGTGTTGAAAGTATGGAGCACTTGAGCTCAGGATATCGAGTGAAGACCTCAATGGTTAACTTGACAGAAAAGGATTTCAGTATATCGAGTGAAGCAAACGTGGCAAAACACATTCCTATGTAACATCTGCACTTCAGTGGTGCAGCTACAAAATGCACGTGTAGTCCATGCAAGGAGTACATGTGTAGTAGTTCTGCAATGTTTAGCAAAAGGCTGTGTGACAAGCCAAACACCAAAACAAATCATTAAATCATTATGGAATGCTGTCTTAACATTTTGATCGAAGACTATGGCATACTCCTAACAATCTCAATTAACAGATTCAGTTCAAATCATGAGCACTGTATGACATCATATGGAAATGATAGTAATGTTGGTAATGAACACTGGACATCAACAGTTTCTTTACCGAGAGTTTGCTGCAGAGGATGACTGCCTGAACATGCTACGTGTGGTGAAGTCTAATTCACTATCACTAGAATGAAGAAATAGAGAAAAAAGTTGAGATGCAAATACAATGTTCTGGCTTAAGAAGTGGAATATTTGAAAAACCATTATGCATATGTGAAGTATTATGATGACCCAATATTCCATACTTGTTATTAATGCACACCATATGTGTGATATCTACACTTGGGTTATTTCAAGACAATACCTTACATGTATGTTCCTTTTTTACTAATAGCCACACGCTGTCATATCGTTAGTTTATAACTTTATAAGATACGAAAATTATAAAGCATGGTATGATGCAAAGGACAAGGACGGGAAGTACTGAGCAAGAGAAACCCCTTTTGTTAATAGCCTGCATGTGTTCGAAATAACAAGTGAAAGATCATTGAGACATGCAAATGTCCTATGTTCTCAGATATGGACTAAAGGATTTCATGGGACTGTGTACTTGTTTGGAACTAGAGGTGCCTCCTCAATATGGACAACTTTTCACTGGTCAGTTTGGAAAGATGCAGTAGGAGTTAATTACTTCATGCTTTAAAAAGAGCTTTCACAAAAACACTTCTTCCCAATCACATCAACATCATGCCCATATAAGAAGTAAACTGGGTAAAATAGGTAAACTAGAACTTTCAAAATTTCATCATAGATACTTGACTGGAGTGCAAGTATAACTTAATTTAAATCTACATCTGGAAGAACCTAAACAAGGGGGTGTCCATATATTCTGTCCGGCTCCATGGCTATATGGTTAGCGTGCTGGCCTTTGGTCAGAGGGGTCCCGGGTTTGATTCATGGTAGGGTCGGGAATTTTAACCAACACTGGTTAATTTCACCGGCTCAAGGGCTGGGTGTATATGTCGTCTTCATCATCATTTCATCCTCATCACGATGTGCAGGTCACCTCCAAGCATCAAATCAAAAGACCTGCACCTGGCAAGCCGAACATGCCCTCGGACACTCCTGGTACTAAAAGCCATACACCATTTCATTTCCAGATATTCTGTAGCGAGAACAACTGGTTCTGTACTTATCTGATGTGTAAAGTATTTCAAGTCAAGTTTTAGTATATTAAAGCTTCTAACGTGCTGATATTAAATGGCACAAGTTCAACCACCTGCAAGTTGTACAAGTTCAGTAATTATGTGAGTGAGCGTATCATTTAACATCTTTAAAAGAAACCTATTAAGAATGACAACCAAAGCTGTGAGTCAGTCTACTATTCTTCTGGACGTCTCTGTATTATATTCAGGAATTCAAAAGGAAATTTCCTATTGGACAGTGACTATTCAGGCTACTAAATTGATAACTATTCATTCACTGCTAATATTTTATAAATATTATCAAGCCACAATTATTCTGGTGACACTTCAGCAAACTTCATTCAATGAGTATAAGTAATGGAAAGGAACAAATAAGTGACAAAGTCATATATAGAAAAACATGAAAATTATTTGACTTTCTTCGTATCCCACACTTCCCACATCAAGACTGAAAATCTGTCAAGATGTAGCCTGCTGTCCTAATGATGCTGGGATGCAAAAATGAGCTTGTCAGGGGCTGAGAATTAAAGGATGTAGAACAATTGGAACTGATGAGGAGAGCGCCAATCTATTTGAAGGCAGCAGAGCATGAAGGTATGTAGATTGCTGTTGTCCATTTTGTTACATGTTTAACCATACCATAGTTTCCCTCATTACTGCTCCCTCTTCCGATGTTGACTTGTCATGGTATTTATCATATTATATGTTCCTACTGATGTTCATTCAAGGAGTAAAATATTTTTTGTGTGAAGTGTCGATTTAGATATTTCCTTTGTTTTTACAAGTTGCTTTACGTCGCACTGACACAGATAGGTTTTATGGTGACGATGGGATGAGGAAGGGCTAGGAGTGGAAAGGGAGCAGCCATGGCCTTAAGGTACATCCCCAGCATAGGGAGCAGCCATGGCCTTAAGGTACATCCCCAGCATTTGCCTGGTGTGAAAAAGGGAATCCACGAAAACCATCTTCAGGGCTGCCAACAGTGGAGGTCAAACCCATTATCTCCCGAATAATGGATACTGGCTGCACTTAAGCGACTGCAGCTATCGAGCTCAGTCCCTCCTTTGTTTTTATTTAATAAGTAACCAGAAGCATGGTTACAGGTGTGGTCAAGATAAGGCTGATCATCAGAACAGGATTCCCCAATCAGACAACAGTTAATGTATCAAATTCAAATGTGGTTTTAATATCCATCAGAATGCATAAATAACTGATACCCAACCTTTATTTTATATCCTTCTACAGTCACTGTACTGTATAATCTATATAGAAATGATTTTTATTGATTTAAAGGACTATGATAGGATTCCTAGAGCAAAACTTTGTGAAAAATCGATACAAATAAAAGGTACAAAGAAAATGGTAATAGCATACTTGCATATTGTGCATATATTATATTCATAGATAAACAGGACAATTGCCAGGGACCAAATCTACTGCAGTTAGCAGGAGGGGAAACCATTTTCTAAGAAATGCAATCAAGTTTAAGAAACAATAAGAAAAAACTGCCAGAGGCAAGTAAAGGGCCAGTTTACATGAAGTTTAGCTGTCAGTACTGACAATACTTCTCCATAATTGTGTGTGTCAGACTGAATTTTGTAAGCTTAAATGAAAATTACATAAATATTATGTAATTCATTAGCTTATCTTGGAGATACCAGAAGTGGCGATCGACCACCCTTATGCAAATGTTTTAAACAGGTTGCACGATAAATGCCTTGATTTCATTTCTCTATGAATATTACAACTAGACAGATTTTGTTTTCAAATAAGGACTTCTACTATCCCTACTAAAAAGGATTAAGCATGCTTTTACCCCATGTGATAAGTTTAAAACACGATAAAAACGATCCAATCAAAACAATTGTTTTACTCACCAACGTACCTAACAAATAATATGTTATTGTTTTTACATCCCCATTATCTACTTTTATGATTTTTGGAGACTCCAGGCAAAACATACTATGCGTTAATAAACAAATGGACACAACGAACGTACTAAACTAAACATGATAATAAAATTAATTACCACCACATCTGTAGATATCCATAAATGCGGCCAGTTTTCTGTTATTTATTTTTATTCCTTCCGTAGTAGAACTTCTGGCACTATCCGGGCACTTGATAGCATACCTAACCCAAACAATGTGTTCTCCCTTACCTCAGTTACAGCTGTTTAGGTAAACCCTGATGTGATAAATGTGGGAAACAAGCATGAAGGTCTGGCTTCTAACAGCTGCAGTAATCCAAAGAATGCTTCCAGTCACTATGTACAGTAAAACCTTGATGCATCGTTTTCCAAGGGGGAGGGGAAAATGGCAATGGATGCCGGACAACGATAAATGCGACTGACATATAAAATAGGGGAAAAGCAAAATAATAAAATATGGGTACTATATTAAGGCATTCTTCAACATGTAAATATAATAATGATTCTGATGATGGCGTGTATCATCCGTAGCCAGGTGCAGATCTTTGAAGTTGTCGCGTTATATCCGATCTACACGCTTATGAAAATGCGACTGTACTTAAGATGAATCCTAATGCATAAGTCAGCGCACACACACAGCTCCCGAACTGTCGGAATTAAACACCGAAAGTTAAAATCCCTGACCCGATTGTGAACCCTCGAACTGAAGGCCAACATCTGTTAACCATTTAGCCATGGAGCCGGACATGCTCATACTATACATAACCGTATCAATATATTCCAATCTTAATATACGCGATGAAAATATAAACGCGCGACTTTTACGCCATTTCATTTCATTTTACCTTACTCTTAGTAGTAAATGGAAAACCTTCAAGGTCAATTCTCTTATTCCAAATTAATGATATATGCGGATATCACGGTGATAACCTGTATTTTGGTAAAGATTCCGTAATAGACCCTTCGCAAACGATCCCACATGGTACAGCTCGGACGATGTCACAGAGGTTAGAAATTCAACATGGCACACCTCGGACGATGTCACAGCGGGCTAAATAATGCTGCCAATTTAGAAATTAGTTTCAAGACCAGGCTAGTGAAAAGATTATTGGTCTGGCTTGGTTAGGTCCGGCTTGTCACAAGACAACTGGGTAGGGAGAAACAAAGTGGTCAACAGACCTCTCGCATCCCACATACATCACAATATACAACACGATTAATAACCCTGTGACTAATCAAAATGTACCCAGTACACGCTGTAACTATTTTAAACTGTGCGATTTTCTCATTTTCAACAAAGTTGGCAGCCCTAACCCGCCAATAGCAACACAGAAAATGGTGGCAATTATGAGTTTTAGAGTGCCTCCGTTTTAATTCTTGTAAATAAGAATACTTCTACGGGCCGGATAGTGGTTCGAGGAGAGGCGTTGGCGCCAGGAGGCTCGTAGTGAGGTTGCGCATGAATAACCTGCGCAAAGCACTCCAGCCTATGAGATCCTTGCTCAAGACTAGCAACTCGTAATCGCTCGTACATTCTCGCTTAACAGGTTGCCACTATTATATGCTAGAGTATTCAGCTGTCTCTTTGAATTAGACATTTGCGTATTTTTTTCTTACGTTCGATCGATCCATGCGAGAAAACTGTGGCCAAGGACAAATATTATTTTGATGATCAATGCGATAAAATGATAGTTCAAGGAACAATAAATGCAGGGAAATTTGACATAGGTTTATATCGAACATTTTTGGGACCGAATAAATTGTACGAAGGATATGGGAAAATGACAGTTCCGGGAACGATGCATCGAGGTTCTACTGTATTACATTCCCTATGGGAATCAACATCTATATCTTTAGAAGTACAACTCGAAACATATGCTAGTTGCCACGCTTCATTTGTAGGAAGGGGTGTTAGGGAGATGTTTAATAAATTTCCGATATCTTTGCAATCATTTAAAACAAGGCTAGGAAAACAACAGATGGGGAATCTGCCACCTGAGCAACGTCCTAAATGCAGATAAGTAACGATTGTCTGATACAGCACTGCTTTATTCAGAAGGGGTTGCTTCTGCTACATATACATCAACCGGGAATAATAGAGACCATCTCCAGAAATATTCTGCAAATAGATTCTCACTGTTTGGACTTTATAGTCAGGAACGAAACTATTTTTAAGAGTTTCAAAAAGATGTGATCTTGAATGCTCTCAAAGGCAGTGCATGGCAGTGAAGAAGACTTCATATGGAATGACAATACACCGGTAGCAGGGAAGTTGGCGGCACATGACGACGATAATTCAAATGAAATCGGTGATCAGGTTTACTGTGTGGTAGGCCGACGGCTCAACTGACAGACCATGAAGTTCTTTTGTATTAATAATACATAACACAATAATACAAAACCCTTATCCCTTTTCTCTACGGGGTCGAGTATGAAGCAAGACAAATCTTCGGAGAGTTTTTACAACCGGATGCCCTTCTTGAAGTCAACCTCATCATAGGAGTTGATGAGATGAAACGAATGATGTGATATAAGAGTAACTAAAACTGACTATATTTAATGTATATGTAGGCCTAAAAGTCATGTGTACACCATTTATTGTCTTTGAATTTTGAAATACTGCCTTCCAATGAAATAGCCAGTAAAACTTAGAATACATTCATGAGTTTTTTTAAAGAATAGTGTAGAATGTTTATATGTACAATTTATAACCTAGAAGTCATGTGTTCACTGCACAAAATTTGATGTTAATACATATTGGACCCCCCAACCCCCACCCGCTCTTACTTTTTTTGGATGTAAAAGTGGAAAAAAGGGGGGTCTAATATGTGAGTAAATACAGTTATTTTAATAGAGTTTGAAATGTGCATTACTGAATACAGACTGCCTATTTGTAACACAGTCGTCCTTCATAACACGTTCTCAGTATAATGTGATTTTAAAAATACACATAATTATCTAAAATAGTTAAAAAATATACAAGTTAGGTTGTGGATTCATAATCTCCTTGTGGACGATCTTTTGATCAAATGTGCGACACTGAAAGGT
Organism: Anabrus simplex; assembly: GCF_040414725.1. Classification (NCBI taxonomy): domain Eukaryota; kingdom Metazoa; phylum Arthropoda; class Insecta; order Orthoptera; family Tettigoniidae; genus Anabrus; species Anabrus simplex. The sequence continues at coordinate 261,690,315 of NC_090266.1, forward strand.
GGCGTGTAGCCAGTCTAAAAGAGAGCACAGAGTAGCTGTATTGATGGGTTGAAGAAAATAAATGAAAGTTAATGGAGCCAAATCAACTGTTGCAACTTTTACAAACAGGAGCATTAAAACTGAATTTGAATATACTTTGGATGAAGTAGTTATCCCAAAAGATGGCAAGTGCAAATACTTAGGTGTGACATTTGAAAGTAATTTGCACTGGAAGGGTCATATTGATGACATTGTTGGGGAAGCATACAGATCGTTACATGTCATAATGAGGCTACTTAAAGGATGCAATAAAGAATTAAAACAAAAAGAAAAAAGTTACTTAAGTATGGTCCGTCCATTATTGGAATATGCAAACAGTGTTTGGGATCCTCACCAAGAATACCTAATAAAAGAAATAGATAGTATGCAGAGAAAAGCAGCAAGATTTGTAACAGGGGATTTCAGGAGAAAGAGAAAGAGTAGTGTATCAAAAATGTTAAAGGAACTTGGGTGGGAAACTTTAAGTAAGAGAAGGGAGAAAACTAAACTTATAGGATTATATAGAGCCTATACAAGAGAAGAAGTATGGGGAGATATCTGTGAGAGGCTTCAGTTGGAAAATAATTATATCGGCAGGACAGACCACAAATATAAAATTAGAAGGAATTTTAGCAGAAGCGATTGAGGTAAATTTTCATTCATTGGGAAGGTTGTGAAAGAGTGGAACAGTTTACCAGGGGTAGAGTTTGATCCTTTTCCAAAATCTGTACAGATATTCAAGAAGAGAATAAACAGCAACAGAGAAAATGAAGTGTTAGAGGGCATTCGACCAGTGCAGCCAAAGTAGGGGACTGCCTGTAGGGGTGAAGTACAGTGGGGACTTCAAGGGCCCTTGGACCGCTACGGTAGCTGTGAAAGCCCTTCAGGAACTCTGAAAAGTGGTGGCAAAAGGGGCTCTGGTTAAGACGCAGCAGGTCCTTATGCTACTTAGGTTCCAGAATGGGTAAAAAAAAAACAAAAAAATAAGTAAATAAATGAAATGTAAAGTTTAATCTTATACCAGTTGTATAGCATCATTTGAAGTAATTCCACATAATGTATATCAGTTGACTATATTTGTAAGTAGTACAGGAGATATTATAAGTAGAATTTTGTAAACAATATAAAGTTATTAAGGATGAGCTGTGTGTTAAAGAGAAAAAATTGTTAGCGTAAATTGTATAATATTGTATTATAGGAAAATTTTCTTCTCTTGTTAATTTAATATTTAGTGGTTGACAATAATGTATTTTAGTGTACCATTTGCCACTGAGGTAGTCACCTCATTTGCATATAAAGAGATTTTGAATTTGATGTGAGAGACAGAAGAAGATTGGCTAAAATCTGTGAACAACATGTGCAATTGTGTGATTGTCAGTAATTGTAAATTTTGTTTCCTACCATGGGCCTTAAAGGCCCGTTTAAAGTAATAAATGATGATGATGATGATGATGATTACTGTTCAAGTGCAATAAGTTCTATAAGAGTGCAATAATTTTTGAACCATACTTGTGGAACATCCTGTGACACACGCTATCTTTCCATCTGACTCTCTTGTCGGAAATCACTCAGAACAAATAATAAATAATGTTGCGTTGTCTCAGTGTTAACTGGCGGCATGTGGTCAGTATTAGAGAGTACATTGAGTAAGCAAGCTATGTTGTTTTATTGTTTCTAAAATTGTTATGGATAAACAAAAAGATGGTCAAAATTCTTCCAAAATCAAAAAGCAAAGGAAATCAATAACACTCGAAGAAAAGCTGGAAGTTTTAAAGTGATATGAATGCAATGATCACACTGTAGACATATTCATAGCTACAGGAATATCAGAATCAACACTGAGAAGTGTAAGAAGTCAAGCAGAAAAAGTTAGAGAAAAGTTAAAGAAAGCTGCAAAAGTGCAACCAGAATGACATCATCCATGATAACACAAATAAGGATGCTAATTATGGAGAAAATGGAACAAATGTTAGCCCAATGGATTCAACAACACACTAAACATTCTATCCCAATATTTACCTTGGTTATTCAGGCTAAAGAAAAAGCTCTGTATAAAGAACTGAAAGCAGGTGAATAATGGATTCTGTTATGGAGGATAAGAGAGGTAGAGGACAATCAATGTGACTACGGTTAGACTCAGTTTCTAATGATTTAAAGATAAGATGTACAGCTAATAAGTACGGGATATAACGAGATCCCCATTATAACGTCAGTTTTTTCCGTCCCTTCAAAATTCCTATATTAAACTGTGTACTATCCTTCAGTTACAGCAAGAGCCCTATCACAACATATCCATTAGCACGAGTGATTAAGCATGTGCGATTTTTTCCATCACCGATATTTATGCAACCAGCCATTATATTGCTTGTGATCGACCATCTTTGGTATCATTTCCTCGCTATATCCACTAGCGAGCTCTCTTGTGTACATTCGAGGGCGATGTCGGAGTCTCTTAGTAAAACCCGTCGACTGCTGTACCGTAAAGGAAAATGGAAAGAAAAAGAACATGTTTTCATAATAAATGCGTAAATAACATCTCCGATAGCAGTTGTTAACTTGTTAAAATCAGAGGATGAAGTAAATGGTCGCTTAATTTTAATGCTAAATACTGCTATTAAGTAAGAATGGGATACACCTCAAGATATGGCAGAGTGCATTATTGATTTCAGAGGTTATTTTATATTTTCTCGCGTCTGGTAAAATTTCGGAAAGGCTATTATCATGTAAATTTATAGCAAGAAGGTTATCATCTCCCTACGGCTGCTTCAAACATTTTTTTATGATACATATAGTATGATTAAGTTAGGTGAAGCTGTTTGAATAGGAAAACTGAAATGTTCGCAACAAAATCAGACTGATCATCTTCGGAATGGTATGGTTTTCTCGCTACGTGCATTTGCGAGCTCTCATGTCAACATTCGAAGGCGATGTTGGAGTCTACCGCTGTTCCGTAAAGAAAATCACAAATGAAAGACAACATGTTTTCGTAATAAATACGTAAACAACAGGGTCGATAGCAGTAGTTAACTCATTAGAAATAAAGGCTTAGTAAAAGATCACTTAATTTTAAGTCTCTACACTGAAATTCAATAAGAATGCGATACACCTCAAGATATGGCGGAGTGCATCACTGATATGAGAGTTTAGATTATATTTTCTCGGGTCTGGTTAAATTTTGGTAAGGCTAATCCTATGTAAATTTATAGCGAGAAGGTTATCACTTTTCTACTGGCGCATGATATATGTTCTCATGGTACGTACGCAGTTCAGTTAGGGAAGGTGACACTGTTTGAATAAGAAAACTGAAGATTTTGCTACCAAATGGGACCTTCGGTATCGTTTTCTTGCTATGTGCAATTCCGAGCTTTCTCGTCGACATTTGAATGCGATGCAAGTGGTAAATATCATTATTGATCCGTATTGAAGATACTATATGTAGGATGCTAAACAGTTTATATCATCTATTCAATACATTAGAAATTTTAAACATTTAGGAATTTATCTTTATTTCCACATGAGATGTGTTTTGCCCTTCTTTGAAGGCATCATCGGTCATAGCACGACCTCAAGGCATAAATCAGGTACCGGATTTGTAATTAAATTGTAAATACTAAGATATAATATTGACATATTACAGTAGGGATAGTCAAGAGAAAAACAATGTTCATTGATGATTTAGATACCAATATATCAGCCGTTGGCTGTAAATTACCAGTTGTGAAGGATAACAGCATCAAAATGTTAGGGTATGTCCTACAAAAGATAACATATTAATATGGGGCAGTCTAAGGGAAAGATAAGTGACTTGCATTAATAGGTAAGACCACAGGGTATTTGACAGTATCTGGCAGCAGTGGTCCGTATGAAGTATTGACATTACATTATCAGAAATGTTGGTAACTGTTACTAAAATTTCATTAAGTAACAATGTTCATTGAGAAAACAATGTTTATTAATACATGGCAATAAAATTGGTATATTAACTTATTTACAGATACAGTAGTGGGCACCAATGCATAAAACCACAGGGTATTTTAGCAGTGTCCAGCAGTGGTGGTCTGAAGAATCATTGACGCTACTCTATTAGAAAATCTTAGGAAATTATAAAGCTTATACATATACATGGAAGCAGTTTGGGGAGATAGAGTATAAAGTGTCTGGCACCAATGTTCATAACAATAATTACTGCCGTTGGTTGACGATCACAGTTTGACAGGGCAACTACACAGTAATATTGACGTTATTCTAGTGAACAGTCGGGAAATTACAAGCTTATAATACATATTTACAAGGGAGCAGTTTGGGGAGAAAGGATACAAAATGTCTGGCACCAATGTGCATTACATCATTTCTGCCGTTGTTTGATGATTGCAGTATTAACAAGACAACTACACAGTAATATGCAGTGTGGTTTGAGCTCAGTTCATAATTACTGGAATGCTAGGATAAATACTCCAACGTTTTTTAAGATTGCCAAATGAGGTTCTATTAGGCGATAGTCATACTGGAAGCTGTCTGGTTGAAGTCCCGGGTTCGTGAATATGGCTCCATAAGCAATGGTGAATTTGGCTGGTGTAGAAGGAAGCTTGTTTGGGTGTCGTAATGTTTAGGCATATTTTCGGTGTAGTCGAAACGAAAGGTCGTTGAGTACATGGTGCATTGTGATTGGCAACAATGACGGCAGTTATTTGTTGATAATTGTATTTACAGGGAACATGTTGCAGGATTAGAATCTTTCACTTATTGAGTTTTGTTAACTTCTTGATAACTATGAATGCTATGTGAAAAATACCAGCGTGAGAATGGTTGATGAGACTTTAAACGGAGGTATTGTCGTAAATGAAAACTTGAAGAACATCAGGACAAAGTGTTTGTTTTTGTGATGCTGGCCTAGTGAAATAGAATGGAGTTGTTTTTGGCATAATCCACAGTGGAGGGATTAAATGAGAAAGCACTCTACTACAGAGTCAGAGCGTCATGGCTAGGATGAGACATCTTCATTTCTGTTTGTGAAGTGGAGCTGTAGTGGCACGCCATGTTGGTGCCTAGAGTGTGAGAAAAAAAATTTATTTGCAAAACAACAATTACAACTTTTCAAAATACTCTCCATTAGCACGTATACATTTTTCCATTCTCTGAAACCACTTAGAAAATGTTTCAGTCCAAGCTTCTTTTGGGATGTCACTTAGTGCACTCTTGTATGCTGCAATGGCCTCTTCATCTGACAAGAACCTCTGCCCACGTATTTTTTACTTGGCCTTAGGGAACAGAAAGAAATCACATGGGGCCAGGTCAGGTGAATAGGTGGGATGAGGTAACACTCGCACTTTTCCCTTTCCAAAAAGTCCATTGTTCTGGCAGTCCTGCGTGCAGATGCATTGTCGTGATGCAGCAGAAGGTGCCCACTCTTGGACTTTGGTTGCTGTGACCTCCAAGTGGCGAGGAATTTGGGAAGACAGTCATTCACATACCACATACGTATGAAGAGATATTATGGATTAGGAAATTTTTTCCCGGAAATGAAGTGCTTATAGTAGAGACTGGATAGATTCAATAGGAGGGGGGTATTTATACTCATGAAAAATTAAAAAAGAAGTTGAAAGCTATGAAAAAAAAAGAATGAGAAACATGAAATTCTAGAAATAGGCAACTTGATGTTTTTGGGGTGTACAGACCTGGAAGGAGAGAGGCTGATACAGAATTGTTTGATAAGCTAATCAGCTATGTGGGAAATGACACAGAAGGAACATGATTGTAGAGGGTAATTTCAATTTACTAAACGTTAACTGGGAAGGTAAAGAAAATGACAGCTGAATTGGAAAGTGATTGAACCAACAAGGGGAAAGAATATTCTAGACATAGTGCTGATAGAACCAGATGAACTCTATACAGAGACTCAAGTGATGTATAGTATAAGGGATCATAAAGCTATTCTTGTTGCAGTTAAAAATAAATGTGTGCGCGTAGAGGCGCGTGGCTGTGAGCTTGCATCCGGGAGATAGTAGGTTCGAATCCCACTATCGGCAGCCCTGTGTGATACAAAAGATGGCTGGAAAAATTAGGAAATTTTTTTTTTTTTTTTTTTTTTGCTATTTGTTTTACATCGCACTGACACAGATTGGTCTTATGGTGATGATGGGATAGGAAAGACCTAGGGATGGGAAGGAAGTGGCCTGGTGTGAAAATGGGAAACCATGGAAAACCATCTTCAGGGCTGGCGACAGTGGGGTTCGAACCCACTATCTTCTGGATGCAAGCTCACAGCTAAGCACTCCTAACTGCACAGCCAACTCGCCCGGTAAATTAGGACTATTAGGCAATAGTGTATGGTTGGTAATAGAGGCATGAGGGAGTTTAAAAAAATATGACTGGTAGAAAATGATAAATAAAAAATAAATTTAAACAACCTATGGGAGGGTTTACAGCAGTTATTGAGGAGTATGAAGGCAAGTATGTACCCTCAAGGTGGTAAGGAATGGTAAAAACCCACTACAAGAGATTAAAAAGGAGGTGCAAGTTAAAAAGAGATAGTTAGGAATGGTTGTGGAAGTAAGGAGAGATTGAAGGAACTTACCTGGAAATTGAATTTAGCAAAGAAGTCAGCTAAACATTACATGATGATAAGTATAATTGGCAGTCATATGAATTTTAGGGAAAAATGGAAGGATAACTATAGGTACTTAAAGGCAGAAACAGGTTCCAAAAACAAAATTCCAGGATTCATTAATGAACCAGGGGAGTGTATATGCAAGGAGTTACAGAAGGCAGAATTGTTTTATCAGCAGTACATTAAGATAGTTGGATATATGGATAAAGTCGTGGTAGAGGAAGTGACTAATATTACTGAAGTACTGAAATATATATACCTATGATAAAGATATTTTCAAAAAGATACGAAAGGTGAAAACTAGAAAAGCAGCTGGAATTGGTAAGATTTCTGGAGATATACTAAAGGCAGCAGGTTGGGATATAGTACTATATCTGAAATACTTACCTAATTATTGTTTGCATGAAAGACTTATAACAAATGAATGGAGAGTTGCTATGGTAACAACAGTGTAATAAAAAAAAAAAAAAAAAATTAAAAAAAGGGTGCTAAACATGAAGTGCATTCTTTTGCTAGTTGTTTAACATCACACTAACACATGGAAGATTTTCAGCTGGGGAAGGATGGCAAAGGACTAGGATTGGGAAGATAGCAGCCGTGACCTTAAGGTACAGCCCCAAGCATGCGCCTGGTGTGAAAAATGAGAAACCACAGAAAAATATCTTCAGGGCTGCTGACGGTAGGATTCGAACCTACCACCTCCCAAATGCAAGCTCAAAGCTAAGCGACCCTATAGTCAGCGTCAATTCAACTCCTATTTCCTTCCTCATGTTAACACTTCCCCTGTTTCCCCCATCTCAATATCGGTTCTCGTCCTGAAGTTGACGGGTAATGTAAGCGACATTTATAACATAACATCAAAGGGACCACTTAGAACTTGAGGTGAGTCAGAGTATAACAGCATGGTGCACTCGGTCGATAAGTGGACAATTACTGGCCAGTCAGCTTGATGTGTTACATGTAAGCTCTCGGAATGCATTCTTTCCGATTATTAGATTCCAGATTTTTACTCTTTTGCTCTGTATGTATATGTCTGAAAACTGGAAATGTTTACTAATTAGGCTAGAAGAGCCATTGTATTTAATATTAATGCTACATATTTTGTACAATATCACATTTTAAAAATAGTTACTAATTTTTACATACAACCAATGTCCATGCCAAATGCTTAGCTGAACGCAGTGGATTATACATAATTATGAAACATTTTAAAAGTTTTTCAACTTTAACTTGAAAGTTGTCAGTGCAACAACGGAATACAAATTCCCATTTCTACTACGCGATGGGTCAGTCACTCATGTATAACCTGGTATTTCCCAGCTTATCCCTCCATTTTATGCTTCCTAATTTGCCCTGGGTAACATAGCTGATTGACATGTCTTAACACATTCACTCCTCACCCCACCACCTGAATGCAATGTAACTTTTACCACCATCTTTTGTTAGCTGGGTTTACAAGAAAGTGGCAATGACAAATAGTGTAGGGTATTTCCTCACCTCACTGCCTGCAGGCAGCTTAATATGTGAATAAGATAGGTAGGTAGAAGTTTGGATGGGGGAGATAAATGTTGTGTTTTGTTCACAAGTATTTATAGCATGTGTTAGGGGACGGCCATTTGAATTACTTCCAGGAACCAAAGACTTTATGTTTTGTCCTAGACAGTACTTCAGTTCTGTTGATACTACAGTGGAACCTTGAATTGCGAGCATAATTCGTTCCGGCAACATGCTCGTAATCCAAATCGCTCGTATATCAAAGCAAATTTTCCCATAAGAAACTATTCAAACTCGGATGATTCGTCTACAACACAAAAACATTTATTCGCATAACATTTCTAAAACAAAATATAACGTAAAACAATTAAACTGCACTTTACCTTACAATAGAATCATTGTTGGTGTGAGGGAGATGAGAGATGACATGAGAAGAGTTACTGTGTAGCACAAATTTCACTAACGGAATCACTGTTATCGGTTGGCTCATTGGAAGTGTTTTCTTTTCGTGCAACTTTAACGAGGAACCTATCCAATGACCGTTGCTTTTGCCTCTTTTTGAGGATTTCATGAAAATGTGACATTGCATCGTCATTGAACAGATTCATCCAATGCAATCATCTCCTTCCGACCGAATTCCTTTTTAGCCATCTTTTCGTTCACAGGGCCCATTGTTGCAGAACAGTTATATCACAGATGACAGAAACAAAACATGTACACTCGTACGGTGTTGACTATGCGAGCGAGGCACGCCAACTGAAGTCCAGCGCGGGAAATGATTACACACACTTTCCCAGGAAAGAGAGTGGCAGGGGGAGGGGAATACAAAGGCACAGGGGAGGTGGAAACGTACGTACCCGTGATGCTCGTATTGCGAAACCTCACTCGCTTATCAAGTTACAATTTATTTAAAATAGTTGGTCGTCTTGCAAAACACTCGTAGACCAAGTTACTCGCAATCCGAGGTTCCACTGTATCTCAGTTGTACAGTAAAGAGTTACGTATTTCAACTGGGATGGTTCTAGTCCCAAGTTCTTTAGCTGTGAAACTTCAATTCTGGATAACTATGGATGATGATGCCTTTACTCATCATCGTTTTCCAACTCCAGTTTCCTAGGTGTGGCATACAAGCACTTGCCATCTCTTTCTGTCTGTATACATCATCCCATTTGAGACCTCTCTTCTTCACATCTAATTTCACTGTGCCTGTCCAGCGTTTCCTTGGCAAACCACTTGGTCTTTTCCTTGGATTGTAAGTTCGAAGAATTTTCTGGCAGGTCTTTTGCTCTTCATTCTCATAATGTGTACATACCACTGAAATCTATGCTTCTTTATTACACTGGAAATGACAGCTAGCTTCCTGTTTACCTTATTTCTTTTTTTTTTTTTTTTTTGCTAGTTGCTTTACGTTGCACCGACACAGATAGATCTTATGGCAATGATGGGACAAGGAAGGCTTAGGAATGGGAAGGAAGCGGCTGTGGTCTTAAGGTACAGCCCCAGCACTTGTCTGGTGTGAAAATGGGAAACCACAGAAAACCATCTTCAGGGCTGCCGACAGTGGGGTTCGAACCCACTATCTCCCAGGTGCGAGCACACAGCTGCACGCTCCTAACTGCATGGCCAACTCGCCCGGTACATACTTTATTCCTGATTTTGTTCTTTCAAGTAGTTTGATTCATAGTTCTAATGAATCTCATTTCTGCTGTAGTCACTTTTTAATAGAGTACATGTCTCTAAAACCATGCGTGAGAACTAGTACACTGACTGACAGTGACAATGCAACACCAAGGAGGAGTGGTTCGAAAGGGATGAAAGTTGGGGAAAAAAAAGAGACGGCACGGACGAATAATTGATGTTTATTTCAAACCGATATGCAGGTTACACAATGCGCACGGCATCGACTCAGTAGGATGTAGGACCACCGCGAGCGGCGTTGCACGCAGAAACACGTCGAGGTACAGAGTCAATAAGAGAGCGGATGGTGTCCTGAGGGATGGTTCTCCATTCTCTGTCAACCATTTGCCACAGTTGGTCGTCCGTACGAGGCTGGGACAGAGTTTGCAAACGGCGTCCAATGAGATCCCACACGTGTTCGATTGGTGAGAGATCCGGAGAGTACGCTGGCCACGGAAGCATCTGTACACCTCGTAGAGCCTGTTGGGAGATGCGAGCAGTGTGTGGGCAGGCATTATTCTGCTGAAACAGAGCACTGGGCAGCCCCTGAAGGTACGGGAGTGCCACCGGCCGCAGCACATGCTGCACGTAGCTGTGGGCATTTAACGTGCCTTGAATACGCACTAGAGTTGACGTGGAATCATACGCAATAGCGCCCCAAACCATGATGCCGCGTTGTCTAGCGGTAGGGCGCTCCACAGTTACTGCCGGATTTGACCTTTCTCCACGCCAACGCCACACTCGTCTGCGGTGACTATCACTCTCAGAACAGAAGCGTGACTCATCGGAGCACACGACGTTCCGCCATTCCCTCATCCAAGTCGCTCTAGCCTGGCACCATGCCAGGCGTGCACGTCTATGCTGTGGAGTCAGTGGTAGTCTTCTGTGCGGACGCCGGGAGTGCAGGCCTCCTTCAACCAATCGACGGGAAATTGTTCTGGTCGATATTGGAACAGCCAGGGTGTCTTGCACATGCTGAAGAATGGCGGTTGACGTGGCGTGAGGGGCTGCCACCGCTTGGCGGCGGATGCGCCGATCCTCACCTGCTGACGTCACTCGGGCTGCGCCTGGACCCCTCGCACGTGCCACATGTCCCTGCGCCAACCATCTTCGCCACAGGCGCTGCACCGTGGACACATCCCTATGGGTATCGGCTGCGATTTGACGAAGCGACCAACCTGCCCTTCTCAGCCCGATCACCATACCCCTCGTAAAGTCGTCTGTCTGCTGGAAATGCCTCCGTTGACGGCGGCCAGGCATTCTTAGCTATACACGTATCCTGTGGCACACGACAACACGTTCTACAATGACTGTCGGCTGATAAATCACGGTACGAAGTGGCCATTCGCCAACACCGTGTCCCATTTATCGTTCGCTACGTGCGCAGCACAGTGGCGCATTTCACATCATGAGCATACCTCAGTGACGTCAGTCTACCCTGCAATTGGCATAAAGTTCTGACCACTCGTTCTTGGTGTTGCATTTGCTCTGTCAGTCAGTGTACAAAGTAGGTGTGGTACAGGGTTGTGTTACCTTTTTGTGGTATTTTGCAGTCCCAGAGCAGATGTCTGACTTGATTGTAAACGTTTGATGCTTTCTGTGCCCTGCTGAGTATTTACCGCTTAATAGTGTAATCTTTGGAGATTGTGCTTCCAAGGTTCTTTAACTGAGAAACTGATTAAATTTTGCCTCTTCCAAAAAGAGGTTTGAGTTTGTTCCTTTCCTGTTGATGGTCATTTCTAGTCTTTGTTTTACTTATCTTCATCTCAAATTTATTGAACATATTTTTCCACACAGTTTTTCTGGACTTCAACTTCTGTTTCTCCCCATAACACCATCAGCAAATACCAGGACATTTGGTCTGTTGTCCCTTGTCTTGATAGACTTTGTGATCTTGTCCATCACCATTATGAACTGCAGTGTGATAGGGCACTTCCTTGTTGGACACCTCTCTTTGTCTCATAATGTTTTGATCTTCCATTGCCTATCTGAACACAGTTGTGGCAATTTTGGTATAACATCTTTACTTTGTCAGTCAGGTACTCTGGCACCCCATCTTCCAGGCATTCCCTGATCTGGTTCTGAGGTACAATGTCATAGGCCTTTTCAATGTCCAAAAATGTAATCACAAGATTCTTTCCATGTTCCCAGTACTTTTCTGTAATCATTCTTACAGCAAGAATGAGATCCATAGTACTTTGATCTTTATTGAATCCGTGTTGTTCTTCCTCACACAAACGCTCCACTATCTTCTTAAATCTCATTTCGAGTATCATTTCCAACAGCTTCATTGTGTTTGACAACTAAGTTATGCCCCCAGAGTTTCCACATTTCCGTCTGTTGCACTTTATAAACAGTGGGATGATGATTCCTTTTCTCAAATCTTCTGGGATTTTGTTTTCTTTCCAGATCACTGAGAGCACTCTGATATAGCAAATTTAATCCTGGTATTCCAGTGGCCTTTATCATATCCGAGGTGAGATCATCGAAGTTGAGGACTATCCGTTTTTCATGTTCTTTAGTGCTGTTTCGACTTCAAGCCACGTTAATGGGGGTTGGTTTTTCTGTATTTCATCTTTTCTATAGTTGTTGTTGTTAGTGGTGGAGTCTCCATCTCTATTTAACAACATGTGGAAATACATTTTCATTTCATCTCTGATCCCTTCCTCCATTCTTATCAAACTATCATCATTTGTTTCCAGAGCAAGGATGTTCCATATTCACTTCTTTTACTTTTTATTACTTTATACAGTAGCTTCCTGCCTGCTGTCATTTCTTGATGGTTACAGTACTTTTGCATCCATCTCTTGGCACAGGCCAGAGCAAAGTGTAGCTTCCACTGAAGTCCCAGTCTCATCCATGGCTGTGACAATATAGAAGCTGCTGGGGTATGGGTGGTGCTGATTAATGACATTCAGAGCACAACCAGTGTGTCTGAGTGTCATGAAAGGTGTTGCTCATACGGTTAGTTGTGCTACAATAGCACTGTCTGACCCAGTGAGGAAAGCAATGGCAAACTACCTCACTCCTCATCTTGCCTAGTATGCCTCATTTTGGTACTGCCATTGGTTTTTGTGGTTTCCCTATAACTGCATAGCCTTTTGTGATGCTATTTGAGGATTCAACCAGCCTCTGGGCTGATGACCTAACAGACACAGACATAGTAGCTTCCTACTTCCTTGGCAGTCTTCCTCTATTCTGGTAATAAAGTAATCCCAGCAGTTTTTCTTCTCTTCTTGGATTAGTTGTTTTACCGCCAACTTCTTGGTACGATATTCCTGTGCTCGCTCTTCAATTTCCACCTCATTCCTTCTATCAGCCATTTTTCGTTTTACATGATCTAATTTTCTTTTCGGCTTATATCTTTCTCTTATGCTCTCTTCACCCGGTCATTCTACCATGGAGTTTCCTTCTCTATCAGTTTTGCACTTGTTTTCCCACAGATTTCCTCAGTTTCCTCTACAAGAGTTTTTTTTCAAAGAGGTCCATTCTTCTTCTACCCATCTAATGACAGTTTTGGGAAATTTTGTTGTTATCGTTGCTTGGTATTTCTCTTTCTTATCCGAGTCCTTCAACAACCAGGTCTTGATTTTTGGCATCAGCTATTAATAGCCAATGGTTGCTATCTAGACACTCACTGGGTATGACTTTGACATTCCTGACATACCGACTACATACCTGCCAACTACTGAAAAGGACTATCAATAAAACTCATGTGCAACAAAAAATCTAATGATTCTTGACATACCCCGGCTTGATAAAGATGCTGATTCCCATAGGGAACCTGAGATATTTGTTCCGAATGAGTAAATTTATAAAACCAATAATCGAAGGTAATCCCAAAAATAAGGTCTCCTACTTTTTTTTATAAATACATAGTCCTGTTTATTTCTACAATGGTTTACATCATTTTACAGCTTGAACATTTAGCTATTTTTCTACATAATCACCATTTCAGTTGATGCATTTTTGTAGACGCTGTGACAGTTCTTGTACGCCCATGTCATACCAGCTCACGGCCATGCTGTTCAGGAAGTTGTGAACCACATCTTTAACCTCATCGTCGGTGCTGGGATCCATCTTGCGCACACCTTCTGGTATGCCAAGTTTTTCGTTAAAATTCTGTGAGCGCCACTTCGGGAAACCTCCAGAACCAAAGTGCAGAGATCATCCAGGGTGATCCGCTGATCTTCACGCATGATTTGCTCAACCATCACAACTGCCTCGACGGAAATTGACCGTCTCCCGCTCCTTTGTTCATTCGTCGTGAATTTCAGTCCGACCGGCTGCAAACTCTCTATACCACTTACGAACATTTTAGACAATGCACAACTCACCATACACCTCCGTCAATTGGCAATGGATTTCAATTGGTTCAGAACCTTTTGCATTCGAGAACCAAATAACTGCGCGCACTTCGCACTTGGGGGTAACATCCAACGGGAGCTCCATTCTCAATGGCAGCCAAGCCAAAACCGAGTTTCTCAGCGCGGCGTGCACATGTTTAAATGCGAGCGCGGGAAGCACTCTTCACAATATTGTGACCAACAGCCACACAAACAGAATTCTGTACTTATAAAATAGTAGGAGGCCTTGTTTTTGGAAATAACTATCTAGCTGGATCATAGTGTAAATATTACAATTAACATTTTTCTACATCATTTACTGTAAAATTACAATTATCTCACATGATTGTATACACTGTATACATGTAATTATAACTATCTCCTTGGTGCAATATTGTAAATAGTCCAATTACAACATTTATCCTAACTTTTTATTGTAAAACTCCTATCATCCCATCTCATTGCATATATACTGGATTCATCTAATTATAACTCTCTAGCTGGCATCATATTGTAAATAGTCCCATTACCACATTGGTTCTACATACAAAATGTAAATTCCTATCACTCCTTCTCATTGTACATACAGTATTCATGTCATTATAACTATCAAATTCGTGTCATATTATAAACAGCCCCAATTCAACATCTGTTTTACATATATGTGAAAACTCTTATCTCACATCATTGTATACTCCATTACTGGAAGAATATACCAGTTGCAAATTGTAATTTGTAAACAGTAAATGAAATGTTGTAAAATTCTGATATAATTGAAATAGACCCAAGTTGGTAATAAAGCACACAGCCAGAGCAAAATTCCCCCCACCTCCTTCACCATGCCAAATCACCCTAGCCTATCCTCCTACTCAATTAAACCCCAACCCCACCGAATCTCCTGGCCAGAGAGAAGGCGTTACCTTCTAGGTGGCCTGCCTCACCCCGTCAGGGAGAGGAATGAAAACTTTTCACGATGATGATGTTCTAGTTAAAGCCTGAAGGGAAAAATGGGAGACAAGCTCCAAAAATTCAATGCTTAAACAAACACAACACTCAGCTCAACCAGCGTCACATGATGAAGAATTCCACTTGGACGGAATTAAAAGTTATGTGCTCAAACACGCACATCTCGCTGAAGGCCCTCCACGGCAGACCACTATCAAAGCTGGACTTATTTTTGAGGGAAACATTTGACATATTTATAGGCGGACAGATAGAATGTCCTCGAACAATGGAAGCATGGAGCCGATTCAAGAAAGTTTGATAACGTCACTAGTCACATGGTGAGAGAAGCCGATAGAAGCTCAACATACTCAGTATGTAGCAGGAAAGCGAAGATGGCGATTGTACGAGCGTGTTGAGCTGGTAAAGAACAATTCTTTCTCGCGTAGAAGGGGAGCATATTACATAAAGGGAGGAGATATACACTAGTGTCCAAAAGTTAAGCATAAGTTACGAGTAAGCAGGGCAACAGGAAATAGACCGCAAATCGCAAGACATATGCACCTACCAACCTTACGTGTTTGCTCTGTATAGGAAAGGAATGTTCCCTGCTTTGACTAGCGGCGTAATCACAAGGTAAATGCAGCCAGTGCCTGTGCCCCATATTCCCTCAGGAACCACAGGAACATC
Organism: Anabrus simplex; assembly: GCF_040414725.1. Classification (NCBI taxonomy): domain Eukaryota; kingdom Metazoa; phylum Arthropoda; class Insecta; order Orthoptera; family Tettigoniidae; genus Anabrus; species Anabrus simplex. The sequence continues at coordinate 261,706,089 of NC_090266.1, forward strand.
GTAGAACGGTACCAGTACGGTGGTGGTGGTGGTGGCGTCATGGTGTCGGGCGGCATCACGTTGAATGGTTGTAGGGACTTGCACATCTTCATGGGTGGTCCGAGGAACAATGTTAACACTTGGAGATACAGGGATGAGGTACTGAGACCACATGTTAAACTCTTCAGAGGTGCAGTTGGTCCAGACTTCCTCTTAATGGACGATAATGCCCGACCGCACCGCGCTGCTCTGGTGGATGAATTTCTGGCTGGGGAAGACATTCATCTCATGGACTGGCCAGCAAGGTCTGCAGATCTGAATCCTATAGAACATGCCTGGGATGCATTGGAGGCGAATTGCATCCCGTCAGCCTCCACCAAGGACCGTCCAAAACCTTCGTATTGCCCTTTCGGAGGAATGGGATCGACTGCCACATGAGCTCTTGGACCATGTGATAGAGAGCATGATACGTCGCTGTGAAGCATGTGTGGTTATTAGGGGTAACCATACACCCCATTAACAGCATATTTTGTTGTGAAAGACATGGCCAAGTTTTGTTAGTTGTTGTCGAAGGTGTACCTTAGCTATCAGAACCTTTCTGACACTGTTTTCTTGGACAAGTTGTGTGACATATGGTGTGTGAGTCAGCTTCCGTTTGTTCAGCAATCCGTCTGACATTCCTATCAGGCAGTATGGCCTCATTTAGTGATTATGATTAACTTTTGGACACTAGTGTACAAAAAGGGGACAGGGCAAAAACGGGCAGGGGACATATTCGATCCGTTCACTTCTGTTTTATGTCGAAGGGCGCATTGTCAGTTCTCATCTCGCGAAGTCTTAAAATAATCTAACAGTGTAACCACAGTCTAATACACATAGTCGCGAAGCTCTTAAGTGATTAAATGGCATCCTGTTGACAGGTGGAATCAGCGCTATCAGAAGCCAGCAAGCTATAACTGTCCAAAACAATTCTCTACCCAACAGTTGATTGTACCTTTGTACGTAAATTATAAACTGTACAGTAACTACCTCAACAACTGTATTAATAGTAAATTTTAAGAAAATACGTTGATAACACTAGACTAATTAGTGCTACAGCATGGTAATAACACCAAAGGAAAACAAGAATAGTTTATTTTCATACGAACAGTTGATCACACCACTGTAGTTAAGGTTTTAGCCATTTTTGAAATCCTATTATTGAACTGAATTTTGTAATTTCATATAAATCATAAAAATAGTAATGAACAAAAAACAATTCAAATAATATTCAAAGATCTCAGCCATCTAAATGACTGAATTTTAAGTATTTTGAGTTTTTTGTTCTATGGCACTGAACACTTTTGTTGCAAAATATAACAATGTAATCTAATCTTAGTTTCACAAATAATTTCAACACTAATGACTCAGTACCTTCACAGCATTAATGTGGAACATCAGGTATTTACATCAGGGAATTAACAGTATACCACATCCCAGCTCATGAGGACTCTTCTTAAACATTAGGAAAATTCCTAACAACAGCCCCTGTTCTCTCAATTCTCTTCTACAAGATCATTTCTGCTCCACTGGCAACAAAGCAAGTGGCCGTGTGGTTTAGGTCCCACAGCTATCAGCTTACATTCCATAGATATTGTGTTCGAACCCCACTGTCGGCAGCCCTGAGGATGATATTTCATGGTTTCCCTTTGTCACACTAGGTTGTACCTTAATTAAGGCCACAGTCAATTTCTACCCACTCCAAGCCCTTTCCCCTCCCATTGCCAAAAGAACTATCTGTGTTGGTGTGACGTATAACTGTGTGTTATTCTCCTTTGACACAGGTTAAAAATCTCTTATCAATAACTTTCGTTTTGAAGAAACCTGCGGAGGTTTATTTGCAACAGAACTACATTCCATACTAATTTCTTCCTCTCTGCTGACATAAAATGGGTGCCTTAAAAATGATTCGAACATAACTTTATGTTACTGTACAAATAGTTCACATTTTTCTTCAATAAATCAGCCCTCCTACTATTTACAAGCAATTTTCTTGTCTTTCTTTCTTAATCCGTTTACCCTCCTGAATTGGATTTTCCCTCGGACTCAGCGAGGGATCCCACCTCTACCCCCTCAAGAGCAGTGTCCTGGGGCGTGAAACTTTGGGTTGGGGGATATTACTGAGTAGAAGGACCAGTAGCTCGCCGAGGTGGCCTCATCTGCTATGGGAGATGGAAGGATTGGAATTGATAGACAAGGTAGAGGGAAAGAAGCAGCCATGGCCTTAAGTTAGGTACCATCTCAGCATTTGCCCTGGAGGAGAATAGGGAAACTACAGAAAAATACTGAGAATGGCTGAGGTGAGAATCGAACCCCTCTACTCAGTTGACCGAGACTGAGTGGATCCTGTTCCAGCCCACGTACCACTTTATCAAATTTCGTGGTAGAGCTGGGAAACAAACCCAGGCCTTCGGGGCTGGCAGCTAATCGCACTAACCAGTACACCACAGAGACAGACAAGCAAATTTCTACTCAATGAAAATTAAAACACTGCTATGTGTTAGAGGTTATGACTGCATTAAAATGCTATTTAAATTGATAATTGGATGGATTTCCCTTTGAGTTACATTCCTGGATCAATAATAGACAAAATACCTGCTTATTTGAAGTTACATTTCTGAATATTAACAATATTGTTGTATTATCCGTAAATGTAAACAGTAGTTCAAGCTTTACTGTACAGAATCCTCAGAAAAACCTAAAGAATGGTAGCTTCAATGTCTTCTTGTAATTGAGCAGTTTATTGCACCACACACATCTCTTTTCTTAAATAACTAACTTGTTAGTTTATTAAAAAAAACAATCATCTATAATGGAACTACCACACGCTTACCTCGCAAAACGTAGGGGAAGCAGGGGAGGATTGATACACTTTTTTGAAAATTTAGTATAACTGCTACTTTACTGGCTTCAGATGCTCACTTTTTGCATTATAATTTCGCCTTATGTTTAGGGCACAAAATTTTAATGATTTCAGGACATTAACATTTACATATTCTTCACAAAATACAAACATGTCATCACTTGCAAAGTGTATTAAACCTCCCTATGCTAGGGAGATTTGATACACCATTTAGGAAGGTATGATACACTTTACATTATTGTTAATTAAAGCAAGCAGTAGTCAAAACTTTTAAAATATATGCATAGGTTACATCGAACAGCATCACCACAGGTTATTTATTCCAGCGAACCCTTCTTTAAAAATTATTGCTACAGTTCTCTTATGTCTTGAGATAATCTTTGGCTCACTTAACACTTTTTCGACTTGATCTTTATCAATAACACATTCATCTTCTGTATCAGGCCATCGAAATTGATTTCCACTCACACGCCTTACAAACTTAACTTTCCACCCATCATCTTCATCTTGTTGAACATCTTCCTCAATACGTCCAACATAATGCCGAACACACTTTTTCTCGCAAAATGAAACCAGCACCCAGTCTCCTACAGTAACTGCATGGTCGATGTCCTCCTCTGAAAAAATTTCCTCAACCCAGTCAGAGTTTGATTCTAAAGACAGATCAACTTCATCCTCACTCAAAGTTTCAATTTCAGGTTCTGTTATTGCTTTCTTTTTGGTTTTCTTTATATCACTGGTAAATAGAGCAGTGCAACTTACTAATTTCCTCTTTTGTTTTAAATCTCTTTCATGAAATGTTTGATCCAATTAGTTTTTAATTGGTGTATCGGTTAAAATCTGTGACTTAATTGGCTTTCTTCAAGATTTTCCCTTCTTTTTGGGGCAGGCTTTCACTAAGGGACGAACATGTTCAGGAGACAAGCTGTTCTTGGCAATCCAATCCACTTGCTTTGATGAGCTTGGTTTAGATGGTGAATTCTGGGAACGTTCAAGGTACAAATAATCACTGGTAATAATATCAACTTGCTGTGATGAACTTGGTCAAGTTAGTGAATTTCCCCTATGAGTGTTCAAGGCTGAGTCACCTCCATTCAAATCTAGGTTTATTTGTGAAGCCTGAGATGTGGATGGTTGCTCGGAACCATCTTAAGTACGAGTCCAAGAGGAGCACAAAAATCTTGATCTGAGAAACAATCTCGATTAAATGGCCAGATTCCAGCTTTAGCAAATCCAGAGGTAATGTTTCTTGGTGTGAAAGCTTCTGGAAATGCAACTTCAACCAACTTGGCTATTTGATAAATTGTCATGGGAGTTGAAGGATGGTTTATCATCCACTGCTGGCCAGCAACATTGTAAGTATGTTGGAAGGAATAATAAACTGTCAAGTCTGATGGTTGAAGACAGTGGCTGGTATGGGGAGGTATTGTTAACAATATGATTGCATTATCTTTTGCAGTTTGAAGGGAGTGGAGAGAAATGTGACTCTCATGGTTGTCCATTATCATCAAAGTTTTGTTTTCCTTTGAGCATCTAGCATATTTTATAAAATGATGCTGAAACTGAACAAAATTATCTGCAGTCATCCAACCACTATGTTTTGGATGTCCTACAGCAGCTGTCCCTGGAGGTGCACCTTTAACAATGAAATCCTTCACGTTAACTCATGGAAACACCATAAATGGTGGAATTTTGTTCCCTAAAGCATTAATGGCATTGCAAACAGTTACCAAGGTACCTCGTTCTTGTGAGGTTGCTTGCCCTACCTTTTTATAACCTTTCTGAGCTATAACTTTGCTAGGCCTATGGACAGTTGTCACACCTGTCTCATCGATATTCCAAATGTTTTCAGGACCAAATTTATGTTCGACATATATCTGTTCTAATTTGTCATGAAATTCTTGAACAGCAGTCGCATTGAAAGCAGATGAGCGAGCAATACTAGTCGCTTCTAGAGGCCTAATTGATAAGTCTGTGTTTCGTTTCATAAAACCACGGAACCAGTCATGCCCTGCAATTAGATTAGTAACCCAAGAACCTGGATATTTTTTACCTCTTACTTTGGCAAACTGGTATGCAAGCTGGCGACAACCAACAGTTCCTAGACCACAATGGAGCTTTGCGGCCTTCTTCAAATATGTGGAAAGCATAGTTTCTTCGGCTTTGCTGAATACCTGGCTAGCATTATAACCTGGTTCAAATATTGTAGGCTTCGTCACATCTTTAAACTTCACCACATAACATCTCAAAGTCATTTCATCTATACTGAATTTTGCAGTGGTAGCATGAAGTCAACATCCATCCTGCACCACTTCTACTACTGCAGCCTTCATTCGTGTAGGTGACACACATTTCCCTTGTTTGGTACCTTCCTTCGCATTGTAGAACATCGGCATCCTTGAAAATCAAAGAATGGTGTAAAAACATGTAAGCCATCATAAAATTATGTGGGTTGTTATTCCTCGATAATTTGACTTATTTAGGGAGACATGATACATGTATCAAAGCTCCCTAGATGTTGTGTATCACACCTCCCCATAAGACACAATGAATATCATACATGAAGAAACCTAACCTAGAATAATAATTTTTCCATGTCCTATTAGTCATATCATACTCAATTATGAGCAATGGAATGTCCATATTCACTTATGGAACAAAGTAAAATATTTGACAAAATGGAGTAAATAGTGATACCCTAAAATCTTACTTTGACCACCAGAAAAGAAACAAACTGGACCTGCTTCAAAATGATATGTTGGATAACTCACTCAGTTTCACAACATGGCTACCAGGTCTCAGAGAGTAGAATATCCATCACAGAGATTATAAATTATCATTGTATCAAACCTCCCTGTGTATCAATCCTCCCCTACCTCCCCTAACGTACGCACACCTTTTAGCGATACATGGTTGTTGTTGTTAGTGATGCTTTTGGTCTTTGTCGAAGACATTTCACCCAGTCTATAATCCCTTACTTGCTGACTAACACTGAAATGAAATGGCGTATGGCTTTTAGTGCCGGGAGTGTCCGAAGACAAGTTCGGCTCGCCAGGTGCAGGTCTTTCTATTCGACACCCGTAGGTGACCTGCGCGTCGTAATGAGGATGAAATGTTGATGAAAACAGCACATACACCCAGTCCCCGTGCCATTGGAATTAACCAATTAAGGTTAAAATCCCCGACCCGGCCGGGAATCGAACCCGGAACCCTCTGAACCGAAGGCCAGTACGCTGACCGTTCAGCCAACGAGTTGGACCTGACTAACACTGATAATACTGAACACTTCAATCCATGAAAAAACTATTTGTACATTAGAAAGGGGGACACACCACTGCATTCCACTATATCACTCTGTAATCCTTACTTGCTGAATAACACTGGGACAAACTGAAGACTTCCTTCGATGAAAACACTTCTTTTGTAAGATACACACACGACTGTATTTCACTATAGCACACTCAATGAATACTCCACAAATATGATGAATCAACCCAATGGAACAGGAGCGTATGAATACGATCCGAAAATACACTACATAAAAATTTATAATAAATTTTTGCTTCATCCAAAAACGTATTTATTACGTTGATGATCTCTACTGAAGGATTACTTAGCAAACAAGAAACACTTGTTGGAAAAACCTGCTTGAGTCTCATGAGATTACTAATAAATTTCCTATGCGGATTGTCATATAGTGAACACTGAAATAGAATATGGTTCGTGTCGCCATTACTTGTACCGCACGAACAGTTTGAATCCTGCGTTAAATGGAAACTAAATTTATATTGAGGTGTAAGGGCATGATTAAAACGTAACCTAATGATATTGATAATATGCCTTCTGGAATAGAACCCTCTCATAAACCATGGTTTTACAGGTATACATGGTTGCAGATGGTAATAAAAGGTACCGTACCTTTGACTTGTGCAGTCTGTCTCCAAACATCTTGCCATTCATTACGCGCTGATTGTCTAATTACAACTACATAATCGGAAACAGGAACAATATTATTAGTATTCGGAACAGTGAGGCGAGAAGCTTGTTTTGCAAGGAAATCTGCTTGTTCATTGCCCAAAATACCCACATGTCCGGGTACCCAGACTAATGTTATATAAATACCGGAATTATCAAGCATATAGAGAAGACTTTTAACATTATATACATACCAGTTATAGGATAGTGCATAGGAGATCAGGGACTGCAACGCACTCATCGCATCCGTATATATTGTAACTCGCTTATAGCCCTGCCGCTGAACAAAGAGTAAGGCTGATGACACACGGAGCGGTTTTTGCCGAGTCAGCAGCCGCGTCGACCGCCGCCTGTGATTGATACACAGAGCGGTTTTTGCCGACTGTGACGAAACCACTGCCTGCTCGAACTGCATCTAAAATGACTGCTTATAAGCAGTCATCGGGTGCGTATCGAGCAGGCAGTGGACAAAACACATTAGTGAGCGTGACGTTAGGTGAGGAAGCTAGCTAAAATTACCGAAAAATAAAGGATTGTTCTTATTCTTATTCCAAAAGACTACTTACTCTATATGTCCTTTTACGTGTATATTATTGAATTTTAAAGATACTTCATGATATCTAATACAAGAATACCTACCAATGATGCAATCTCCGAGTAAATTCAGCCACGACCGATTAGAGCGAAGCATCAAGTCAGCCGTGATTCAGCTGAATGTAATAAATATATGGCGCTAGAGCGCGCACAAAGTCTTCAAAACGCTCGCTGCACCGCCAGCTACACGACAGGCCGAGTCGGCAAATCTGCCGCCTGTCGGCGAGCACCGCTGTGTCTGTTTCAACCCATCTGATACAATAGAAACATGCGCCGACGCGGCGGCCGACTCGGCTGCCGACTCGGCGAAAACCGCTCCGTGTGTCATCAGCCTAAAGCTTGTTGAATACCGGTAGCGAATAATTCCGCAGTAAAGATCGAACAATCTCTAGGTAAACCATATTGTTTCTTGACATTTATTGAAGGTATATAAAAAGCAGCTCCAACTCCAGTGGTATTCTTGGCCCCATCTGTAAATATGTCTATGTTTGGTGAGATACAGATAAGTTTCAATCTTTTTACGGGTAGATGCTCTGTCTCCTGTGCACGAATGACGTCAATATAGCTACTACGGTTAGGCCAGATTACCTGAGACCTGTAATGAGAAACAGAATACGGTAAAGTATAGGGCATTAAAGTTACACTTTGCAATACTGTATTCTGAATCGATTTTAACGCCTCAAAAGCTTGATATAGAGCAGGCAGTCTTCTCAAACCTTGACGCCGTGTTGAATAATACTCATAGAGTAGCTGTAATTTCGGAATTAAATGATGCCTCGTCAGAGAAATTTTTTTGAGTATATATTGCTTAGCGAGCATTTTTCTACGCACCTGTAAGGGAGCTTCGCAAGATTCAACCAAGAGTCCATTTGTAGGCGTTGTTTTTAGAGCTTCTATACATGTGCGTAGTGCTTGATATTGACATATATTGAGAGTGCTCACATTCGTACTCGATGCTAAGTCAAATATATGTGATCCATATTCCAGGATCGATCTTATAGTGGACTCATACAATGAAATTGCCACGCTAGGGTCCGCTCCACAATGTCTGCGGGTGACAGCTTTTATTATCTGTATATACTGTTCACTTTTCGTACTTAAGTATAGAAAATGCTGCTTCCATGTAAGTTTATGATCTATAAATAATCCGAGATATTTATGTTGACTAACGATGGGGATTTCGTAATAATCAAAGGAAATCTGTGATCGATCATAGGCTCGATGGTGTGTGAATATCATCGGTCGACATTTTGCGATAGAAAGATGTAATCCATGAGCATCTAACCATGTTATGGCTTCTCTAAGCGTGTATATGATATGCTGTCTACAGACCTGTAAATTCTCATGCGTAAAATAAAGCAAAAAATCATCTGCATACGCCTGTATACGAGCATGACGGAGAATTAGTGTTTCGAAATCCTTCATAAATATCGCAAAAAGAATGCCGCTCAGTATATCTCCCTGAGGCAAACTTGTACTCACCTGACGTGGTCGTATTGCATATTGCGCTGTTTTAAAGTACAAAGTTCGATATGTGAGCAATTGTCTAAGAATGATAATAAATCCCTCGGGTGTTTTAAGAGATGCAAGTTTGTCCCAGAGGATATTCAGTGGTACAGAATCATAGGCCCTCTGAATATCTAGAAAAACCGCAATTGTGCTGTGTTTTCTGTGACGAGCTAATAACAAGTCGATAACGAACATGTTAAACGCGTCATATGTACTACGTCTCTTGAAAAAGGCATATTGATATTGCGGCGTTAGACTATAGTATTCCAATGCCCATATAATCCTCCGAAGTAAAATCTTTAAAAAGACTTTACGGATACACGAACCTAACACTATACCGCGGTAATTGTTCGGTTCAGTGGGTAGTTGCCTATTTTTAAGAATAGGAATAAGAAAAATTCATTCCAGGTAGTAGGCGTAATAAAATTCCGTAAGATGTCATTATACATCTCTAATAATACTTTCTTAGCTCTAAATGGTAATAATTTGAGCATCTGATATGATACGTTATCAGGACCTGGAGCTGAAGTCGAACAAGATTGGAGAACTGCCTCTAATTCCTGGTGATCGCACGGCTGTAATAACATGGAAAAACTAGTATCGTGCGTGTCTTGGGAGTGGACATACTGTGATACGACAAAATCTGGCGTCTCACGAACCAGAAAATCGGATAACACCTGTCGTGGTATTGTCATGAAAGGAGAATGTTGCGTCACTCTTGTTAGCGCCCGGATAGCATTCCACAAAGTTGTGCTAGAAACTTGACGAGTAAGGGAAGAAATAAACTCCCGCCAAGCTAAACGTGTGCAAAACCCTTCGAGTGTGTGCTATATGATGCTTGAGTCGGAAATAATTTTCAGGTATGGAGTGTTGCCTATATTGGTGGAACAACCGCTTACGAGTTTGTATCAGTAAATGACATTCCTCGTCCCACCACTTAACTTTCGGAGGGCGCCTATAAGTTGGAGGAGGTGTTGCTTTTATCGGGGGATGGAGATTAATATAATCTTTTAGCATCTGAAGTAACGATTGATAAGAAAAGAACTGTCCGGTATTCGTCGTATTTTATCCTCAAGATATGCGGTATATACTTGCGGTTTAAATCTCCGTAACGAACGAACAGCGTTATTATCAACTGCATATTCAGGTGCGGAAATAGGTCGGCCTACCCCATATGAAATAACAATGGGAAAATGATCACTCGAGTAAGTGTCACCTAAAGTATGCCATGTGGTTATAGACAACATGCTTCGCTTACATAAAGTTAGATCCACTGCGCTGGGAGGAGCGGAAGGCGCAGTAAGACGCGTAGGGGAACCATCATTCAAAATTGCAATAGAATGCTTGTTTACTGCATTGAGTAATTATTTACCTTGAGGCGTGTCCATGTTTCCTCCCCACACTGTATGGTGAATATTATAGTCCCCAAAAATGAAAACATATGGTTCTGTGGTGAATTGCTGAATAAATTGATCCCATTGCCTTTCAGTAATGGAAGCGTCTGGTGGACAATAAATATTCACAAGCAGAATATGCTTATAATATATTCCTATAACATAAGTAGCGAGTATTGCCTGTATATTCGAATTAATTCGATATGTCAAGGAAGAGTGAACCAAAAAGGCAACCCCTCCATATCCTGGTCCGTCGTTACGAATAACTTTATAATTAGGATACGCGATGCGATACGTAGGGTCAAACCAAGTTTCTTGTATTGCTAACAAATGCGGTACGGTTTCCTGAATTAATTTAAAGAGCTCATGACGTTTATTCATGAGACTCCTAGCGTTCCATTGTGTGATTCTGATCATAGAACTGTATGAAACTGTATACCTTGTCCCTTAACACATTGGAGACCGTGTCATAAGGTGGCATGTGGGCAGGCAGACCGCCATATTTTGAAGGTTTTTAAGAAATTGTAGAAAATGGTAGGTAGGTTGCAATTGTAACGCGTATATATCATCAAAAAATTAAAAGTGTCTATTCTACAGATTAAAAAGTTGCATTAAGTTCTACTGAATACTTTTCACACTACACATTTTCCAATGGTATGCCTTTTGCAACAACAACAAAAAGTCTGACAACGAAGTCTTACAAATGATGAGCTTGAGTGAGGAATAGTTTGAAGCATTCAGTGACACAAAGTGCTAAAGAACACATTTGATACTACCAGTATGTCTCTTTCCTCGTTACTTTCCTATTTTCCGCTTTTCGTTTATCTGCACGGGCGTTGCAAGTGCATCCAAATCACCAGAAGTACCCGGCGAATGTGAATCAGTCCCTGCCTTTGAATTATCATCGCTTGCGTCACTTCGTTCTAAATGAAAATCCAGTCGTATGAAGATCGTGAAAGATTAGCTAAATAAACTACTAAGTGCAAAATCACACCTGGGTAGAATATGATAGAATAGGTTATAAATACCTTCATCACTAACATGAAGTTTGATACCAGGGTCTATATCTGAATCATCTACCTCTTCTTCTGAACCACTGTCATCAAAAAACTCTTCTAAAATCTGTACAATTCCACTTTCATTCAATGATCCAATAATTATAGCAGAAACGAAACGCAGTCTAAACACTTCGCACGATGTGAACAAAACTCTGAAAGCGCGCGCCTTGAGCAGCTGGAAGCATGGAGTGTAGAAGCGAACTCGAGCAAAAATAAGCTTCTATAAGTTCGAGAAAACAACGATAGAGGACACGAACGCGCGGTATAGCTGTTATAAAAGTACCTTAAAGTAGTATTATACTTTCCGAGCGAATCTAGTCCTGGCTGTGTTGACAATATTACAAATACGCAGGCCCGAGTTAGCCTCGGGCGCGGTCAGTCTGAGCTGTTACCCGACCCCGATACACACTCGGGCTCGGTCTCCAATGTGTTAACTGATATATATTATGAGTTATTTCTGGGTTATCACCCATTAATTGCACCAATTGTTGGATAGATTGGTATATGCCACTTTGGAGTTGTTCTCTTTGTCTTTGAAACGAAGAAATCGGTTGCGTCATAGAGGCGCTACTAGTGGAGGCAGGCTCGTCCATGGAAGACGCGATCCTCTGGCTAGTACTATTAGAAAAAGTTGCTACTCGTGAAGTATCTGACTCCGTACTAGGGGTAGCTCGAATCAAATTATAATAACCATCCCGATCATACCCCGGTGCGGGCACAGGTCGAGGTGACTGCAAAATTACTTGCGTAAATTTTCTCTTTCGTGGATTCTCCGGCGTAGGAGTCGTCGCCCCCCTGTTTAATGGGGGAAAATTTGGGGAATTGTCAGCAGTATTGTATTCAACAGGCTGGACTGTCTTTACAGCGACCTTGAAAGATAGGTTATGAGTGCTCATGATCTTTTTAATACGTACTTGCTGCTGGTGTGCTGGGCATTCAGGTGCCCCGGTTAAATGGTTTCCATGACAATGTACGCATTGCAGAAATGTTTCTCTACAATTTGCCGTGGTATGGTGCAGGGCGCATCGCCCACACCTTGGACTTGTCGCCCTGCAATGTTTATCTACGTGTCCGTATCTTTGGCATTTTTTACAAATGATAGGGTCAAAAACATATGGTTCAACTTCTAAATGTACCTGGTACAGTGACACATACCGAGGAACTTTCTGTGCCCTAAAGACAACTTTAATCGATCCCGTTGGGACATATTGATTTCCTTCTTGGTTAACAATCCTACAATTCAAACGCTGCACTGATTTTATAGTTGCCGGAGACTTTAAATGCTTTAATATAGTGGCTTCAGTTACGGTTTTTTCTACTCCCCTTATAACACTTACGCGCAAGACATTGGAGCTTGGTATGTACGCCCGGAGTTTAAGTTCAGGTAATAAGGGATGCTTCAGGAATGAATTCGCTTGGACGGCATAGACAAATTCAATATGTACTCTGTTTCTACCCTTTCGGGCCACGGATTTGATTCCCGGGATATTATGTTTATAAAACGTTCTACAAAATCAATCAATCAATCAATCAATCAATCAATCAATCAATCAATCAATCAATCAATCAATCAATACTGATCTGCATTTAGGGCAGTCGCCCAGGTGGCAGATTCCCTATCTGTTGCTTTCCTAGCCTTTTCCTAAATGATTTCAAACAAATTGGAAATTTATTGAACATCTCCCTTGGTAAGTTATTCCAATCCATAAATCCCCTTCCCATAAATGAATATTTGCCCCAGTTTGTCCTCTTGAATTCCAACTTTATCTTCATATTGTGATCTTTCCTACTTTTATAAACGCCATTCAAACTTATTCGTCTACTAATGTCATTCCACGCCATCTCTCCGCTGACAGCTCGGAACATACCACTTAGTCGAGCAGCTCTTCTTCTTTCTCTCAATTCTTCCCAACCCAAACATTGCAACATTTTTGTAACGCTACTCTTTTGTCGGAAATCACCCAGAACAAATCGAGCTGCTTTTCTTTGGATTTTTCCAGTTCTTGAATCAGATAATCCTGGTGAGGGTCCCATACACTGGAACCATACTCTAGTTGGGGTCTTACCAGAGACTTATATGCACTCTCCTTTACATCCTTACTACAACCCCTAAACACTCTCATAACCATGTGCAGAGATCTGTACCCTTTATTTACAATCCCATTTATGTGATTACCCCCGTGAAAATCTTTCCTTATATTAACACCTAGATACTTACAATGATCCCCAAAAGGAACTTTCACCCCATCAACGCAGTAATTAAAACTGAGAGGACTTTTCCTATTTGTGAAACTCACAACCTGACTTTTAACCCCGTTTATCAACATCCCATTGCCTGCTGTCCATCTCACAACATTTTCGAGGTCACGTTGCAGTTGCTCACAATCTTGTAACTTATTTATCACTCTATAGAGAATAACATCATCCGCAAAAAGCCTTACCTCCGATTCCACTCCTTTACTCATATCATTTATAAATATAAGAAAACATAAAGGTCCAATAATACTGCCTTGAGGAATTCCCCTCTTAATTATTACAGGGTCAGATAAAGCTTTGCCTACTCTAATTCTCTGAGATCTATTTTCTAGAAATATAGCAATCCATTCAGTCACTCTTTTGTCTAGTCCAATTGCACTCATTTTCGCCAGTAGTCTCCCATGATCCACCCTATCAAATGCTTTAGACAGGTCAATCGCGATACAGTCCATTTGACCTCCAGAATCCAAGATATCTGCTATATCTTGCTGGAATCCTACAAGTTGAGCTTCAGTGGAATAACCCTTCCTAAAACCGAATTGCCTCTATCGAACCAGTTATTAATTTCACAAACATGTCTAATATAATCAGAAAGAATGCCTTCCCAAAGCTTACATACAATGCACGTCAAACTTACTGGCCTGTAATTTTCAGCTTTATGTCTATCAACCTTTTCTTTATACACCGGGGCTACAATAGCAACTCTCCATTCATCTGGTATAGCTCCTCCGACCAAACAATAATCAAATAAGTACTTCAGATATGGTACTATATCCCAACCCATTGTCTTTAGTATATCCCCAGAAATCTGATCAATTCCAGACGCTTTTCTAGTTTTCAACTTTTGTATCTTATTGTAAACGTCATTGTTATCATACGTAAATTTTATTACTTCTTTGGCCTTAGTCTCCTCCTCTATCTCGACATCATCCTTGTAACCAACAATCTTTATATACTGCTGACTGAATACTTCTGCCTTTTGAAGATCACCACATACACACTCCCCTTGTTCATTAATTATTCCTGGAATGTCCTTCTTGGAACCTGTTTCTGCCTTAAAATACCTATACATACCCTTCCATTTTTCACTAAAATTCGTATGACTGCCAATTATGCTTGCAATCATGTTATCCTTAGCTGCCTTCTTTGCTAGATTCAATTTTCTAGTAAGTTCCTTCAATTTCTCCTTACTTCCACAGCCATTTCTAACTCTATTTCGCTCCAGTCTGCACCTCCTTCTTAGTCTCTTTATTTCTCTATTATAATAAGGTGGGTCTTTACCATTCCTTACCACCCTTAATGGTACAAACCTGTTTTCGCATTCCTCAACAATTTCTTTAAACCCATCCCAGAGTCTGTTTACATTTTTATTTACCGTTTTCCACCGATCATAGCTACTTTTTAGAAACTGCCTCATGCCTGCTTTATCAGCCATATGGTACTGCCTAACAGTCCTACTTTTAAGACCTTCCTTTCTATCACATTTATTTTTAACTACCACAAAAACAGCTTCATGATCACTAATACCATCCATTACTTCAGTTTCCCTATAGAGCTCATCTGGTTTTATCAGCACACATCCAGGATATTTTTTCCCTCTGGTTGGTTCCATCACTTTCTGAATCAGCTGTCCTTCCCATATTAACATTTTTGCCATTTGTTGGTCATGCTTCCTGTCGTTCGCATTTCCTTCCCAATTGACATCTGGCAAATTCAGATCTCCCGCTACAATCACATTTCTTTCCATGTCGTTTCCCACATAGCTGACTATCCTATCAAATAATTCCGAATCCGCATCAGTGCTACCACTTTCCGATCTGTACACTTCAAATATATCAAGTTGCCTATTATCTTTAGAAATGAGCCTTACACCTAGAATTTCATGTGTCTCATCTTTAACTTTTTCGTAGCTTACAAATTCTTCTTTCACCAGAATGAATACTCCCCCTCCCACCATTCCTATCCTATCTCTACGATACACACTCCAGTGCCGTGAGAAAATTTCTGCATCCATTATATCCTTTCTCAGCCATGATTCAACTCCTATTACAATATCTGGTAAATATATATCTATTAAATTACTTAATTCTATTCCTTTCCTTACAATACTTCTACAGTTCAACACTATCAATTTTATGTCATCCCTACTTGATTTCCAGTTCCCTGTTCCCTTATCACCACTCCCTAGGCCACCCCGTTTCCCTGAATGTACCTCCCTATTACCCTTCCACAAATTTCCTAACTTATACGTACCACTGCGGTTTAAATGAAGGCCATCTGAGCGCAGATCCGTATCTCCTACCCACCCATTAGGATCTAGAAATTTCACTCCCAGTTTCCCACATACCCACTCCATAGTCTCATTTAAATCCCCAATCACCCTCCAGTCAGTATCCCTTCTACACAGTATTCCACTAATAACAATCTCCGCTTTCTTAAACTTCACCCGTGCTGCATTTACCAGATCCCACACATCTCCAACTATGTTGGTACTTATATCAGCTTGCCTTACATTGTTGGTACCAACGTGAAACACTACCACCTTCTCCTTCCCCTCCTCCCTCTCTTCTACTTTCCTCAACATCTGCCTCAACCTAATTCCTGGATAACACTATACCCTGGTACCCTTTCCTCCACACACTTTCCCCACGTGTCTAACGATGGAATCCCCCATGACCAGAGCCTCAACCCTACCCACCTCATTTGATCCCCTCCCCTCCTGGTCAGACCTATCTTTCCTGATAGCTGCAGAAGCTACTTCCTCCTCCCTTTTCTCCTTCCCATGACCCTGTTCCACCTGTCTTTTCCTATCTTCTACTCTACATTTTCCTTTCCTACCTTTTCCCTTCCTCCTACTTCCACACATCTCAGCAACAGTTCCCTGTCCCTCATCTTCCCTCTGTTGTTCTACCTGGAGTGACTCGTACCGATTTCGCACAGACACCTGTCCTGAATTCTGATCCTGAATAGAGCCCTTAGCCTGCAATCTACTTCCCCTTAGAACATTAGACCACCTGTCTTCTACAACTCCTCCCTTTCCTTCCCCTCCCTCTTGTACACCTACTGTAACCTGTACATTGTTTGAGGGAGTTCAATCTTCCTTCCTGTCATCTGTGAGAATACTAATTATCTCCCTCAAACTTTCCAACTCCTCCCTCATACCCCTCAATGCCTCGCCACATCCACAGTAAGTACACTCGCGCTCCTTAGCCATTCTTTACGGGGGAAAAAATGAAATTAAAAATAAAATAACTTATTTGCAAAAAATAAATGAACGGAGGGATATATTGTCGGGGATAGTACACAACAATATGGTAATTAATATACGACTACACTACAATACTACTTAGTCGTGCTCTATTATTTTTTCAAAGTCATGGGATGCATTTAACCAACATTTTTTGATGCAATTGACTCCACGAAAATAATAAATGGACCATAATGTGTACTAGGGTAAAATTCCTGCGGCTCAGCCTTCGGAACCTGATCACAAAGTTCTTTATCCGCACACTTATCTTGCCTATCCGCATTACTCACTGTACCACTATTTTCACTTAAAGTATCTTCCGTGTCTTGCTCCATTTGAACTGTTTCTTCACGCTCGACTCTTAAGGTTGAGGGGTCAGCAGCCTCCTCACCTCCGCTGCTCTCCTCCATAGCCTACGAGGTACACTCGTACTCTCACACTTCAAGGACCTCCACGCTACCTCGTCATAGCGATTATCCCCTCGACTACGCTCTATCACTGCTGAGAGGGAACTCGAGCGATACATGGTCACCCTAGAGCTGAATAGTTGTTGTTGTTGTTGTTGTTGTTGTTGTTGGAGATGATTTTTGGGATTTTATCGGGGTAATTTCACCCAGTCTACATCCCCTTACTTGGTGAATAACACTGATACAATTGAACACTTCAATCCATGAAAAGTCGTCATTTTGAAGGGACACACACCACTATATTCCACTACGTCACTATCACTGGATACTCCAAAAATATGATGAACCACCCCAATGGAATCAGAAATATATTAATACTATCCAACAGACACCACATAGAATTTTATAACACAATATTTGCGTCATCCAAAAACGTATTTAGGACTTTGATTATATCAGCAGAAGGATTACGTAGTAAACAAGAAACACTGGTTGAAAAAACCTGGTTAAGTCGCGTTAGACTACTAATAAGCTTTTCACGAGGAGCCACATATATAGGACACTGAAAAAGTAGGTGATTCGCATCTCCATCGCTAGAACCACACAAACAGTTTGGCTCCTGCGTCAAAAGGAACCGAAATTTATATTGGGGCGTAAGGGCATGATTAAAACGTAACCTAATGATGTTTGTAATATGTCTTCTGGAATATGATCCTCTCATATACCATGGCTTCACCAGGATAGTTGTTTGTAGTTGATAATGAAAGGTACATTTGACTTGTGCAGTCTGTTGCCATTCGTCTTGCCATTCATTACGGGCAGAGTGCTTAATCACAGCTAAATAATCTGACAAAGGAACGATATTATTAGAAAGCGGAACAAGGAGGAGAGAAGCTTGTTTTGCTAGGAAATCCGCTTGTTCATTACCCAAAATACCAATACGCAACCAGACTAATGTTATATAAATACCTGAATTTTTATAGCTGGGAAGAGTGGTAAATGATACAAAGAGTATCTGCCTGTTTCCATGTTAGACACGTTACCAGGCGAGTTTGTATTGGTTGGATGGTGTTAAGGTGTGGTATTGAAGGGTCAGGGAAAAATCACATAGGCAGAAAAAGAGAAAGAGCCTACATGTAAAAACCTGATATCTTTTGATAGCACATGAAGGATGTGGGCTGGAAAAGTCCAGAGGTTATGTTAGTTAGGAGTATGTGTCATGCAATCATAACCATTTTCCTACATTTTGTCCATTCTTATAGGAAACCAGTCCTTCTTGTCACTGCCTGGGGCGTCTCAGGTCCGCTGGCGTCTGGGCTAGTCCCTTGGTCCAGCAGCCAGCGGTCCCTGGTGCCAAGTCTCCTTTAAGGGGAGGTTGTAAGCTCTATACTGGCAATGTTAAATTGGCAAATTTTGACTGCAGTTATTTCAGAAACTAATAAACCTATTAGGTTGAACTTATGGGCAGTGCTGGATACATGCTTTGCCAATACAGTGACTTTTTTGTTTTAATGCCGAGTGAAAAGTTTAATTTCTATATATATTTTTTAAGTACACTGAATTTTCCCCATATTTTACCATAAAAATGTTGGATAACTTCCATGATTAAATTAGGAAAAAAACAATAGAAAGTCAGTAACACCATAGCTAAGTATAGAATAACTATACAAAATTTCACACATCTGGGTAAAGAACTTCCTGAAAAATGCAATAATATTTTACCATGGTAATATTTTGAGAAAAATTGATTTAAAGTTGAGAGTACCTTGAGTGCATGCCGAAGCCATATTTTGGACTTTCACTGTTGTCCTCATCATCTCTGGCTCTCTTCCTAGACCTCTGCAGCCGCCTGGCCCTCTTTGCCAGCTTTTCTGCATCTAAATCAGCTTTAGTAACCCGTACCCTGTCGAGATCTTGGAAAATCTTCAGTGCATTCATTCTTGGTTGAATACCTAGCTGCTGCAGCACTTGAAGTCGCCCCACATTTTCCTCATTAAATGTCAATACTGCATCATTAACTCCTAGAATCAGTGTCTGATACCCCGCAAATACTCGTTTCGGAACCCTATCCCACATAACACTACTAAAACTTCCATTAAGGTTTTGGGTTTTCCCATGTAAGCACTTTTTCAGAAAATCAGAATGTGCTAGACTTCTGAACATTGGCATGATAACATCAGCCACAGACATAGGCGATGAATGTTTATTTGAATAGCTTTCTCCTGTAACTTTGGACCTGTTACATTTACACCAGGAGGACAAATCTTTGGGACAAGGACAGTGCTGGGGAGCTCCATCTGTAGAAATTTTGTGTAAGAAAATTGCCCAGGCAGCTTTCCTCATTTCCTCCACACTACTGGTGTTTCTACTTATAGCCATTCCATAATAGTTTTTGTAATGTATCTATTTATTTGTCACTAAGCCTACCCTTTCCTGACTTTTTCCCTTTGTATTCACTGCGCAGTCTCCGGGGACGGGACCCTATTCGTTTCTGGATATGACCTATACATTCCAGTTTCCCAATAATTATTTCCCCATAAGGCTTCTTTTGGACAACACTTGCAAAAGCCTTGCTGTCCCCATCCCCTAGATATTTAAAAAGGAACTAATCTGGAAGACAAAAAATATTGCAATTCCCAGGCCTGAAGAACAGATCCGAAAAGGAGGCATGGCCCTCTTACGTCACGTGCATTTAACGGACGTTAAGTGGTTTTGTGATGTTTTTCAGCAAAAAAAAACACATGCACATTATAAAACGGACCTCCAGCTACCAAAATTATCAAAAATCTAAAAATAGTTTTCTTGATCCAAAAATAGCTTACAACCTCCCCTTAAGGAGAAGGGGAGTATAGCCAAGCCTTACTTGGGGTAAGGGGCTTCTTCTTCTCGCCTGATGACGTCCCTTCTTTGCGGTGTTGGTGGCACACACTTGTCTCTGCAACTATATATACACATATATACATACATACTGCACACGTCCACCCTCTGAGTCCCAGACTAGCATTTATCTCAGGGGTGTCGGTTCATTTTTAAGTCAATAAAATCATAAATGTAGAGGCAGCAGCGAACTCAGGGATGAACAGGGCATGTAAAACTAGAAAGTGGGGAAAGCTCAATTGTAAGCATGAATTTAAGGACTCCATGATAGGACTAGGGAGTGACATTTAAATTTCAAAGTGCATAACATCTAACTACAATAAAAAGATTATGAGAATGGTTTCATTTGAAACAATTGCCAGAAGGAGCAGTTTATTGCGCCATCCGGCGCGCTGAATTTTGATACACTTGATAAAAATAATTAATTTGACAACACATTAAATCAACAGGTCACTTGCTTCACCGCAAGTTGTGACAAGACGCTTATAATATTCATCCTGGAAAAGAAATACAACTGTGGGGAATAATTCACTGATCGATCACGTTGGGATCGAACCCGTGTTCGTATGACCTGATGGTCCGCAAAGACGAGCCTTCTTCAGATCGAGAGCCCGAGCATAAACCAGGTTTATCGTCGGCTTCTCGACTCAAATTAGATTGAGTACCTCCGACTATCTATATTTCCCGATGTCGGCACTCGGGATGGGAAACATTACGATGATTTTAGGAAAGTGTAATTCACGAACAGATCCTATATTATACATCCAACTGATGCAATGCCACTGGAACTAGCATCTACAAGTATTTTACACATGATCTAAATTACTGCCAAACTCGACCACATGGTCTCAGTAGGTTACTGTCACTCTGCCATGACAACTGATGTAACGGAAATCCCGGCCGATAACTTCTTCTCATCCCGCAAGCAAAATAAACAAATAGGGTATTACGGTAACCTAACTCACGCTGAGCCGGCTGGTTACGAGACAACATATGATTATTATTCCCATACAAAATCTCAAGCTAAGGGATGTCGTCGTCAATAATTTAATTCATTATTATTAGAATAATCCTTCCTCCACGAAATTATCATTATTATTATTAGAATAGTACTATTAATATCACTAATATTATATTCTACGATTCCTGACACTGCCACGTTTTGATTATGATCAATATCATTACGGGATGCAAAATACAAATGTTATTACTGTCATTATTATAATGATATCACTCATGGAATTTATTATTATTATTCTGATATTACTCATGATATTATTATTATTATTATTATTATTATTATTATTATTATTATTATTATTATTATTATTATTATTATTATTATTATTATTATTATTATTATTATTATTACGGAATCATGATTATCATCATTCGTCATTCTTCACTATAACGACATACGATCATTTACGTAGAATTTGAACCTCTCGTTATCTTTAGGTCCGTAGTATTTCAACGAATATCTGCGCAGTCTATTTATTTCGTACATGCTGTCAAGGGGTTCGAATCCTGCCCTCTAAGTAATTCAGTTTTACTCTGTTACATTGCCCGTACTTGTACACTCATTTCTCTGTGTTTATCATTAATTTCATACCTCGTTATCTTTAGGTCCGTAGTATTTCAACGAATATCTGCGCAGTCTATTTATTTCGTACATGCTGTCAAGGGGTTCGAATCCTGCCCTTTAAGTAATTCAGTTTTACTCTGTTACATTGCCCGTACTTGTACACTCATTTCTCTGTGTTTATCATTAATTTCATACCTTACTTCGTATCACATATTTCAACACAGCGCCATTATTCGGTAAATGTTCCCATACGGAATTTATCTCGCTTCCTACTCAACATTATTTTATTCATTTATTAATCACAGAGTTTTCAACTGACTTCTTTTCTCATCGACGACATCGTACGACATTTTTATATCCTGACTGCGTGATCTTTATGACATCTCTCTTCATATCTTATTTACTTCAGAGGTCATTCTCCACAAATAATCGCAACAGCCCGAAGTAATTTTCGCCAAAATTTGACAATCATGATCACGTAATCATTAGTCCCACTTGTTCCGGCTAATACTTGCAAATTAGATATCTGACATTTATAAAATATTGGACCGTAATTTAAACAATACGCTTATTAACATTTAAGGCTTATTAGCAGGGATATTATTACTCATAATTATTAATTCACAAATTTAAATTATCACCTTTAAGTCCGAATTAGAAAACTATACCGTCATTAACGATTCCCGATAATCTCAACATATCCATTCAAATTTTAATATTACTCACTGTTCACATAGAATGACGACCTCTCGTGAATTATTATTATTATTATTATTATTATTATTATTATTATTATTATTATTATTATTATTATTATTATTATTATTATTATTATTATTATTATTATTATTATTATTTGTTTGTGACATTTCCTACAAATTTTGACTACGTCGCTGAGAGAATATTAACACAACAACACAACGACAGCTGGCGCGACACATGGCTGGATTTTCCATAAACATTATTATATAACTTGTCGTCAAATGACTGACATAAAAGCAAACTCCGGGTCGAATTGAACATTACACAAAATCAAATGTCGAAAAAATCTTGACTATCAAATATGATAATACATGCATGACTTAACTCACTAACCTACGCCTACAGAATTATGTGTACAACATACTGAATACATTATTGGACCCGACATTTACGTTACTATCATTTAATCCCGTCCGTTATACAAATTTAGAATGACATCAGGAAGCGACCATTTTGTTACATAACGTAACCAATTCAACAATCAAACTACTTCCCTTAACCACTGTAACATTTCCCAAATATATTTACATAGCGGTACTCATCTTGCAGTTGAAATCCTTGGCGGGCTTAACAGATGAGAGACCCATCTGGCCCCTTCTGTTTACTCCTCCATAACGGCTGGCTTCATTTCATATTTGATTTCCTGGCGTTCCGCCGTCATTACACCGATTAAATAATTACGACACTGATTTACTATTGCAAATATTAACACTGATACATTGATATTTAGTTGAATAATATAATAACACCTAAGCACCCTAGACCCAAATTAATTTATTTACAATACTTTATCTTCGTCTTTCCCCGCACCAAAGAACTAGACACAAACGGCGGAGTGTCGATTTGATCGCCCGACGCAGTTCACTGTGTCCGGCACGGCCCGTCCGAATCATCTCGCACTCTTGAAGTGTTCATTATGATGGCGGTTCGACTTCTTAAAGCACAGGCTCAATTAATTACTGTTATTCCCATGTACTGTTCGTCACACACTATCGTACCTCTGCGTTTACTGTTTTAAAAGAAGAATTATATTTCTCACTCCTTGCAAATACTATATATCGGAAGCTCAGATAGTAACATGATCTGGAACATCTAACTTTACTCGACTGACTGGAACACAACAACCCGATTTAAATATTACAAGTCACATCGCCCGAGCGTGAGCACATTACGTAGTACCTGCGGTCGTACGTACAAATGAATGTTGAATCAGCGGCGCACGACGATTTAGCATCAAAATGATTTCAGAATAAGCTAGTAAGTGTTCCTTCCGCTCGTATTTATTGATGAAGGCCTTCCTGGTGGCTTAGCTGACGTCATGTCTTGGAGAGAGGGGGCTGGATTTCTTAAATTGGCACTTGCATTCCGAACTGGAAATTATAATTTATATCAAACTAATCCCCTTGTCTGGAACACATACTGGATTGAATATGAACTCCTAACGATCATAGATTTCGGAAATATGGACAGATATCGCTCCCTGATTTTTCGCGGGTTTCATAGGGTCTCTTACGGCGTGGTTACCTTTCAGCCAATAGCATACAAGATGCCCTTTTTCCAAGAAATTCAGTCTTCAATTTATTTAATTTGCAACTTATTATTGATTATGCTTCCATGCATGCCCTCTAAAAAGTTCCTTAAATTGATCCATATAATTATCATAATTTATTAATGATTACTTTCGAAATTAAATTTACATTTCATTCATATAATTCAAGATTGTATTCCTGGGCCGCCAACTAAATTTTGTGATTGGGCTAACACAGGCGGTTTATTTGAATCTTCCCTTGTAACAACTTGACAAATAAATGCCTTGGGGCTCTGTACTTTTCCATTCTCCGATTCCGAGAATACGTGACGTAGCGGAAACTTTGTGCCTGACACAAATATACCTTCGCAGCGGTAATGTTGCACCATCCCTATTTTTCTTGGCTGGCCTTTCTCTTCCTGTATGAAACTTATTTGTGTACCTCCGTATCTTTGAGTTGGTAAATTAATAGGCCTCCTGCTGAGAGGCAGCTCTCTAGCCATTGTGACAAGCTAATCCCCTAGGCTCCGCTCTGTCCCGCGACAGGCCCGCGTTTCAACGTTATTCACATGAAATATGGTCAACTAAAATTCTGTACTTCAATAAATGTACCCTATCTCTTTCATATATCAAATCATGATTAAATTACGACCCCTATCACGCGGGTTCATTACATCGTTATCATATATATACATTTATACGTTTTTCGGTAGAGTGCGGGCCGCTCTTCCGCTCTCATGTCCTATAAAATTAGTAATTTAAATCATTAAGAAATAGCTGCAGGGTGGTTTTCTGTCCACTCCTTTGTCGCTGGTGGGAGGCGGGGGTGGATTGAGCCGTCTCTTATTATGGCTGTGTTGCCTTCGTCGTTGTATTTCTTCTCTCAATCCTCCCTCGCTTGGTTCCCTGTAACAAGATAAGAGACATAGATAGTCATGTACATATATACTGGTGTTTGCAGTATGGTTGTGTGCGTAATATTGAGTGGAGCGGTGTAGTGAGTTGGTGTCAGCTTAGGAGGGGGGGGGGGCGATTTTGGACTTCCGCCCTCCTTACCCTGTGGCTGAACAGAATGTGCTTCGGCGTGGGGTATTTGGTGTATTGATCGACGTCGTAGCGTCCTATTCCACTGACTAGTGGGATGATCTTATTACCCCATGACTTTGTGTACATTAGGAGTGTTTTTTTCGTATGTGTTGCCTTATCGAGCTGACTTTCGCAATTGCGCGTAGGTGGCGTATTGGTGTGTCATACGGGAGTCTAGCCGCTGCTCGAATGCATTTGTTTTGTATTAGTTCCAGCTTATCCAGGCTCGTTATAGCAGTGTAGCCACAGGCGGGGGCTGTGTACGTTGTTACTGGCCTAATTAGGGCGTTGTACATGTTGATTGCTACTCTCTTGTTAATATTGGATCTTTTATTCAGTATAGGATAGAGCTGTGACAGTCGTGCCTGTATTTTCCCCTGAATGTGTTTAATGGGATGTAGCATGGTTAGTTTTCTATCTAGGACTACCCCTAGATATTTGACCTTGTTGTGCCATGCTATATCTTGATTAAATAGTTTGAGCGGTTTGATATTGGCTGGCCTGTGTGTGCGTCTGTTCTTCCTAGTGAACATCACAGCTTGGCATTTGTCAACGTTGATCTTGATACGCCATTTGGTTAGCCAGGACTCGAGGGTTCACAGTGCTACTTGTAGTCTCATTCGGGTGCATGCTAGCTGAGGGTGTTCTACTGTGATAGCAGTGTCATCCGCATAGAGGTGCGTGGTAGTGATTTCCGCTGTCGGCATGTCATTCGTAAATACACTTAAGAAAGTGGAAATTGCAACAACATGAAGGCATTGGTCGTTTGTGTTGATTTTCAAGATATGGAACGATGCCATCTAGATATGTAAACGACCAAAGTTTCAGACCCATTGGATTGCTGCTACAGGTCTCCCCACGTGATTGGTCGCGGAGGAATCAACTCTAGTATACGGACTCTGGTGTAGCGTAGTTGACTTACAGTCTGTGCAGTGAAGTGTTTCCCGTCAAACATGTCTCGACGACAGAGAAGAGCACGCTATCAACAACTGTCGCCGTTTGAGAGGGCTTGGATAATTGGGCTGTGTGAGGCTGGATTATCGCTAAGGACTGCCGCTTCACGTGTTGGCCGACAGGCATCTACGGTACAACGTGTATGGCAGCAGTGATCAAATGAAGGTACCCACACTCGTAGACCTGGCACAGGCCCAGCGCGACAGACAACTGTGAAAGAGAATCGCCGCATCATTCGGATGGCCCGGATGGAACCCCATGCAACAGCAGCGCAAATTCGAGCAGCTGTGGCACCCCACGTTACACAACAAACAGTTGGTAATCGCCTGCGTGCAGCTGGCTTACGAGCCCGTGTCCCTGCATAAGGTGTTCCATTGACCCCACAACAGCGACGTGTAAGGCTGGCCTGGTGTCGAGAAAGATCGACGTGGGTCGACGAATGACATAGGGTCGTCTTTAGTGATGAATCGCGCTTCTGTCTTGCCCGCAGTGATCGCCGGAAACGTGTTCGCCGACGTACCGGGGAGAGGGGCCGCCCAGATCTTATTGTCGAGAGGCACACAGGGCCAGCACCAAGCATATGGTCTGGGGAGCTATTGGCTTTAATGTGAAATCACAATTAGCGCTTGTTGAGGGCACTATGACTGCTCGACAGTACGTTGATAGGGTACTCAATCCAGTGGCTGTCCCTATGATGGCGAACATTGCTAATGGGATGTTTCAGCAGGACAATGCCCGGGTTCACACTGCACGCATCTCCAGAGAAGCTCTCCACGACATCACAACCTTAGAATGGCCCGCCAGATCCCCGGACCTCAGTCCTATTGAGCATGTGTGGGACATATTGTGTCAACAAATGGCCAACCGTCCTCAGCCACCCACAACTCTGGAACAACTGACCCGTGCAGTGCAGCAAGCATGGGCCACAATTCCTCAGGAAGCAATCCAGGGCCTTATTGACTCCATGACTCGACGAATTCATCAATGAATTGCAGTACGGGGTGGTCACATCCTGTATTGGTTGTTGTCCAAACTTGCGGTCAGAGGGACCTGGAAGTGTAATCATCGAAGCACAACCGAACACTCGTCCTGCATGTTCAATTGCAGCAATGTAGCACCACTCCTTCTGGGTGTTGCAATTTCCATTTTCTTCAGTGTAGGATGACACGATGGGGCCTATTAGTGACCCCTGGGATACGCCCGCCCTGATCCGTCGCGTGCTTGACAGTGTGTTGTGAACATCTACTTGGAACTCTCGGCCTTCCAGGTATGATTTAATTAATCTTATGTACCCTGGGTGGATTTCGAGGTCTATTGATTTCGCTAACAGCCCTTCGTGCCAGACTTTATCGAATGCCTTCTGGATATCAAGGAATACTGTGCACGAGTCCCTCCGCTTGTTTAGTGCGATGGTCGCTTGTTCTATGGGCCGGGTAAGCAGTAGCGGGGCGGAGTGGCAGTTCCTAAAACCAAATTGTTCATTTCGAATGATTCCTTTTTCCTTAATTTGTGCTATTAGCCTTTTCAGCAGTATTTCCTCGAATACTTTGCTGAAGGCGTCCAGGAAGCTGATGGGCCTGTAGTTATTAGGGTTAGTTTTGTCCTTGCCTGGTTTGCCAAATACAAGGAATTTCGCCTTTTTCCACTGTTCCGGGCAATACTGCTATTGAAACATTGCATTGTATATTTTAGTGAGTAGTGCGAGGGCTTTCGGAGTTAGCTTTTTGAGTATTATGTTCTGAATCTCATATGGGCCGGGTGCCTTCTTCGGGTTGAGGTGATCTATTATCTACTAAATTTCGTGGATATTAATCTTCTTAACCTCGGGCTTAGGTGCGTTTGCTAGGAATTCTGCTACTTTGGCCTCTGTTTGTCTAATGAAGGAGGGATCTGACGGTTCGTCATTGGGCGTAAAGGCCGCTTCCAGTGAGTCAGCTATAACCTCGGCTTTATCTTGGTTTTCGAATACTGATCCGTGCATGAATTTTGGAATTATTAAATTTTGATATGGCTTCAAGATTGTTTGGTTGTCGTAAAAAATTGAAGTAAGATGTAATGATTATTAAACACACTGTAATACACGCGCTAGATCAGGATGGGATGTTTCCGGAAGTTTCTGGTTTCATCATATTGCATCAATTTCAAAGTTTCTGGATGCTACTCGATGTTCTTCATCAGATTTTATTCCTGGGCCCCTATTGGTCATTATAAAATTAGTTGTGATTGGCGGACGAAGGAAAATACGGACGCTCATTGGTTGTTTTACGATTTCCTAATTTCTGGAGAGGAGTTCATGGCTAACGCCAAGCTCTGCTGAGCCGTCTTTCTGTTTTGACCGCTGAAGGGAGAGGTTGCCTTCTTCAGGTGACGGGTCTTCTTGGCCCCTCCAACAGGTAAGCACTTAGTTGTTTTTTTATCTTTCAGGTAGTTATCTTCAAATGTAGTGTTCCGTTTAATTTCTTTTGCCGGAGCTTGCCCGTTTTTTCTTTCCATCGCCAAATTTTTCTTAAAATGACTTAGCCTTCCGCCAAGTCATATCAGATTTGTGTTACGGGACACTTCCCATTTCTTTGATTCTGTAAATTAGATAGGTATTCAACGCCTCTCGATGTAATCGTAAAGTGCAACTTTCCCCTTGGGGCTGTCTCATTTATTCTGCGCCATCTTGGAGTATTCACATTTAGGATGGGCACCCTTTCTCAGAAGTGTTTTTGAGGGGACTGCCTACTGGAGGTGCTCTGCACCAAGATTATCTTTTTAAAGGTTGTATTTTCTTTGTTATGTGTATATCCTTATGATTGTATAATGTTATTCTGCGTCATCTTACAGTATTCACATTTAGAATGGGCACCCTTTCTCAGAAGTGTTTTTGAGGTGGCTGCCTTCTAAAGTTGCCTTGCACTAGGATAACTATCTTTAATGCTGTTCCCCTTTCTTACATATACATACTTGTGACTGTATAATGTTACTTTCCTTTTTCTTTCTGTCAGTATTATGTGATTTAAATGTTTCGCCATGAACAGTAGAACACTGTATGAGATGTTCCGGCCTAAGGTTAAATTACTGAAACTCTACCCTCGGAGTAAATTATAATTATTTTGGAAAACATTTTCTATTTTTATTTGTGCTCTAATTTTCATATAAATTGTTAAGTAAACTTATTGAATCGGAATCACCATTGATTTCGCTTCTTCAGCATTGCCAATAACTTTCACCACCTGGATATGGTTCCTAGCTGCTTTCCAACTATCCTTTCTTAGCCGTCATGTTGGTTAACATGTTCGTTATTGTTTTCTATGCTTAATGTGCATACGGTTTTTAATTTCCTGCATGTTATTATCATGTCTCTTTGTGTTAATTTGTGTTGGTGTGTAACTATGTTGTTGCACAATGGTAACAAATATTATTATTATTATTATTATTATTATTATTATTATTATTATTATTATTATTATTATTATTATTATTATTATTATTATTACTTGTAGCTGTATTTACCCCGTAAACGGTTACACTGACACCAACCCTATGTGAAGGGATATATTCACTAAGTATTATTGGACATTTAAGATTTCTTATATAGATAATTGATATGTGACAAGGAATGGAATCAGAGATAAGGCTTTTTGCAAATGATGTTGTACTGTATAGAGTAATAAATAAGTTGCAGGATTGTGAGTGACTGCAAAAAGGCCTCAACAACTTTGCAAGATGGAGAGCTATTAGATGATGGTGAATGGGATGAAACGTCAGGTTGAAAGTTTCAACAAGAGGAAACGTGTTCTCAGTTTTAATTACTGTGTTTATGGGGTGAAGTACCTTGTGGGTCATTGTAAGTACCAAGATGTTAATATAAGGAAAGATCTTCACTGGGATAACCACATAAACAGGACTGTATATAAAAAGTTACATATCTCTTCATGTGGTTATGAGGGTACAGTATTTGGGGATTGTAGCAAGCATGTAAAGAAGAAAGCACTTAATTCACAGGTAAGACCCCAATTAGAGTATTGTTCCAGTCTGTGGGACCCTCACCAGGATTACTTGATTCAAGAACTGGAAAAGATGTAAAGGAAAGCAGCACAATTTGTTCCTGGTAATTTCCAACAAACGGTTAGTGTTTTGAAAATGTTGCAAGCTTTAGACTAGGAAGACTAGGGAGGAAGGAGAAGAACAGCTTGTCCAAGTGGTATGTTCCAAGCTGTCAATGGAGAGATGGCATGGAATGACATTAGTAAACGAATAAGACTGGGCAGAGTTTTTGAAAGTAGGAAACCTTACTCAATCAATCACTACTGATCTGCATTTAGGGCAGTCGCCCAGGTGGCAGATTTCCTATCTGTTGTTTTCCTAGCCTTTTCTTAAATGATTGCAAAGAAACTGGAAATTTATTGAACATCTCCCTTGGTAACTTATTCCAATCCCTAACTCCCCTTCCTATAAACAAATACTTGCCCCAATTTGTCCCCTTCAATTCCAACTTTATCTTCAAATTGTGATCTTTCCTACTTTTAAAGGCACCACTCAAACTTATTAGTCTACTGATGTCATTCCACGCCATCTCTCCACTGACTGCTTGGAACATACCACTTAATCTTCTCAGCCCAAACTTTGCAACATTTTTGTAACGCTACTATTTTTTAGGAAATCGCCCAGAACAAATTGAGTTGCTTTTCTTTGGATTTCTTCCAGTTCTTGAAACAAGTAGTCCTGCTGAGGGTCCCATACACTGGAACAATACTCTAGTTGGGGTCTTACCAGAGACTTACATGCCCTCTCCTTTACATCCTTACTACAATCCCTAAATACCCTCATAACCATGTGCAGAGGTCTGTACCCTTTATTAACAATCATATTTATGTGATTACCCCAATGAAGATCTGTTCTTATATTAACACCTAGGTACTTACAATGATCCCCAAAAGGAACTTTCACCCCGTCAACGCAGTAATTAAAACTGAGAGGACTTTTCCTATTTCTGAAACTCACAACCTGACTTTTAACCCCGTTTATCATCATACCATTGCCTACCGTACATCTCACAACATTATCAAGGTCATTTTGCAGTTGCTCACAATCTTTTAACTTATTTATTACTCTGTACAGAATAACATCTGAAATAGGCAGCCCTCTTATAACTCCCAGGATGTAAAGAATCATTTTTAATGGTCACAGGAGTAAACGTATACTTTCTGTATACTTTATAAGAGAACTTACCAGGTTCCCTCTTAACGGTTACATCTAATAAATTGAAAGCATTGTCCTTCTCATTTCCAAGTGTGAATTTTATTCTTTCATCTTATGAATTTAAAAACTGTGAGATATTGTTACTATTGTTGCAACGCTTATCTATTATTACAAAGGTATCGTACACGAATCGTGTCCAAAAATCTAAACCAGGAATATGTCCTGTTATTTTGCGGTGCTCTAGATGGTATAAATAAACATTGGCTAATATACCTGAGGCAGAAGCTCCCATTGGTAAACCCTCTTAACTATAAATAGTGTTGTTGAACGTAAAAGAGTTATTTTTTGTGACAAACTATAGAATTTTCATGAATTGATCAATCTCTAGTTTCCCTAGATGACCTTGACTAGTTAAATTTGTTCTAATAATATCTCTTGCTTTATTTACCGGGATATTTGCATACTTATTAGTCATGTCAAATGAACATAAGTAATGATGGGGCTAAAGCTTGAAACTTTCTAAACTTTTGCAAAAATCTACCAAATTTCTTATTGTCTACTTATTGTGGAACTTATAGTTGTTAGAAAGAAACCTGTGTGTAAATTTTGAGATTTTATATGTTGGGCTGTTGTAGATCACATTATGAAGAAAGCTGGAATTCAAGAGGATATTTTGGGGCAAATACTGTATTTGTTTATAGGCAAAGGAGTTAGGGATTGGAATAATTTACCTCGGAAGATCTTTGATAAATGTCCAACTTCTTTGAAATTATTTAAGAAAAGGCTAGGTAAATAAATGATAGGAATGTGCAACCTGGGTGACAACCCTATATGCAAATCAAAGATGACCGATTGATTAAACATAAACTGGTTTACTGAAAAATTGAAGTTATATTTCATAAGGATAACTAATGTGTAATGAGATAAAATATTTCCTGTTTTTGTCATCCTAACAATAATTGTACTGTAAAACTAACTTTTCTTCCTCTATTCCAGAGAGGGTGTCACCACACAAGAGATTACATGGTGGAGTCAAATTTGTTGACTTCATTCCCAAGACGGTCAGTGGTAAGATTCAAAGACGAGAATTGAGAAAATACAAAGATATCTGAAGGAAATTTCAAGAAGATATACCTGAATATATCATTGTAACACAGTTATTATTAGTCTTGTATAGGAATATGATTCATCAAATGTTATCCCTGAAAATCCTTATTCCTGACTCTGCATACATTGATGTACAACAATGCAATTTAAAGCTGGGTTTGTTATTCTGCTAAATGAGTCTTGTTAGTACTTAAGCTATACTCCCACCCTTATACAAGATTTCCATTATTCACAAGGATGTTAACAAAGAGGATACACCTGAATATATCATTGTAACACAGTTATTATTAGTCTTATATAGAAATATGTTTCATTAAATGTTATTCCTGAAAATCTTTATTTCTGACTGTGCACTTATTGATGTACAACAATGCAATTTAAAGTTTGGTTTGTTATACAGCAGTCTTCCAGTGTTATTTTCCTGGAATTGCTACTGGTTCATAACATTAACTGAAAGCAATAGCAATAATGTTCTTGAGGTGAGTCCAGTATAAAAATTATGCTCCTGCACGAGGCTTCAATTATGTAGGTATATAAAGGATACAGAATTACTATAAATGATATAATTTTAAATAAATAAATAAATAGTTCACTTTTTCTGTAATCAATTATTCTCTACAGTCTACCAAAACTAGTTTAAATGCAAGTGAAATCAAGAGATATCTCCTGTTGCTAATACTTGGTCAGCAGCGGAAACTTTTCATAGGATTCTCATAATAGCAGGAGATGTGTGCGAGAAACAAGGAATCCAGCACAGACTAGATTACAGCAATCAAGAGTTCTATTAATTGCCATCAGTATATGTTTTCCTTTCCAAGGAGCTATCCTTAAGTGAATATGTAACACTATTAATAGTATTTTATTTTTACAGGTAAGTTATGGTGTTGTGTTATAATTAGGGTTCAACAGACTGAAAATCAATAAAGTTACATTAAGTGAGTCGACACTGGAAACTATGCCCTCATTTTTAATGACTTAAATGAGTATGTAATGTTTCTACCTTCAAATATGAGCTTAGAAATATTCTTTGTAAGAAAGCAATGGCAATGATCTTCTTGAGATGAGTCCAGTACAAAAATAATGTTCCTACATGAGGCTTCAATTATGTATATAAAGGATACAAAATTACTATCAATGGTATCATTTTAAATAAATAAATAGCACTAAAGCAATAATGATCATCTGGTATTTAAGTTAACATTCATTAAATTGAGATCACCCTCTACGATAATGTTCCTTTCTGCATTGTTCCTCACATAGCTGATTATCTTATCATAATTCCACATCAGCATCAGTGCCAGCTTTGCCAGGTCTGTACATCCCAGAAAGATCAAGATGCCTATTATCTTTAGAAATAGATCTTGCACTTAGAAGTTCATGCTTCTCATGTATAACTTTACCATAGCTTACAAATTATTCTTTCAGCAGTATGAATACTCCCTCTCCTACCTTTCCTAACCTGTCTCTATGATGAACACTCCAGTTCTGAGAGAAAATTTCTGCATCTATAACATCAATTCTCAGCCTTGATTCTACTCCTATTACAATATCTGGTAAATATCTATTAAGTTAATTCTATTCGTTTCTTTACACTACTTCTACAGTTCAATACTAACATTTTTATGTCATCCCTACTTGACTTCCAGATCTCTGTACCCTCATCTCCGCTCCCTGATAGCCTCAATTAATAGCAATGGGAGTGGCAAGTGTTGTTTCAAGGGGAGAAACTACAGGATTATCGGAGACTCTAAAGAAAATCAACAAACTAATACAACCCTACGTAAGAAAATTGTTCTTTATGTTATCTGTTTCACACTGCACCATCATAAAATAATTTTCAGAAATGCTAAGGCTCAAAAGTGAATGAATAAATATAATATTTTTGCTACTGGTTTAACGTTGCACTAACACAGCAAAGGAAGGAAGGGAAAGGGCTATGATTGGGAAAGTAGCGGCTGCAACCTTCATTAAGGTACAGCCCAGCATATGCTTCGTGTGAAAATGGGAAACCATGGCTGCCAATGATGGGATTCAAACCCACTATCTCCTGAATGCAAGCTCACACTGGCCGCTCGGTAATAAATTATGTCTAAGAAGGTAGAACTTCTATTCTCATTCTTTCTACCCTCTTATGCCCTTATTTCCCGAAGGCAATGCTTACAGTGAGTGAAGAGTAATTCTTGTTTTCAAGTCTTGTTGTTAGAATCATGATCATCCGGGAGATAGTAGGTTCGAATCCCACTATCGGCAGCCCTGAAAATGGTTTTCCGTGGTTTCCCATTTTCACACCAGGCAAAT
The DNA here is from genome assembly GCF_040414725.1 of Anabrus simplex. Lineage (NCBI taxonomy): Eukaryota > Metazoa > Arthropoda > Insecta > Orthoptera > Tettigoniidae > Anabrus > Anabrus simplex. The sequence goes on from NC_090266.1 coordinate 261,740,794, forward strand.
GCTGGGGCTGTACCTTAATTAAGGCCACGGCCGCTTCCTTCCAACTCCTAAGCTTTTCCTATCCTATCGTCGCCATAAGACCTATCTGTGTCGGTGCGACGTAAAGCCCCTAGCAAAAAAAAAAAAAAATAAAAAAAAAATCATGATCTACTTACATATATACCTATACAGACACCACAAAAATAACACGGCGAATGTGACATAAATGAAATTTAGGAACTGAAAATACATATTCACAAGTTTGCCAATTCATCTTTAATAGCTAATTGAAAATGTATATGCAGTGCAAAGTAAGAAATATGTCACCTTTATTATACTACAACTAAACTAAAGCTACTAAAGATATTGAATAGCATCCAGGAGATAGTGCGTTCAAATCCCTGTCGGCAGCCCTGAAGATGGTTTTCCATGGTTTCCTATTTTCATACCAGGCAAATGCTGGGGCTGTATCTTAGTTAAGGCCACAGCTGCATCTTTCCAACTCCCAGTCCTTTCCTATCCCATCGTCACCATAAGACCTATCTCTGTCGGTGCGACGTAAAACCACTAGGGAAAAAAAAAATATTGAAATGCTGAACATTTAAAAAGCAAGTCGGGCGAGTCAAAGTAGATTTAATGCAAGGTGCTGCTAAGAAGGCAGATTTGTATAATAACATTAAAACATTTTTAAAATATTTCTCTTACTCACCTTAAACAGTAGGAAATATAAAATTCTTTAGTATAACATGGTGTCAATAGTGATGGGCTATACACTTGCTTGAGACTCTCGAGACTGACGTCACAGATCTCGAGACCGGTTCTCATGTGCTGCGATTGGTGAGATGTCTCAGTAACTAAGAGCGTAAGCTCGATAGTATATCATAAGCAATTAGTGCGTGAAATAACATTTTCATACGGAAACATATGTGCTGATAAATTTTGTCAAAAGCCTGGAAAAGTACTGCATGTTCAACTGTGAGCCCCTTAATACCATTAACGAAAGTGAAAACAGAATGTCAGTATTTTAAACAGTTCACGACTTATTTGAGGTGGACATCTTAGATGAATAACCCTGGATAATTTGTGAATAACTGTATATAGGATGTAACTTACCTGGATATGAGAGGTGTGCATTATTCAAACTTGATATGGGTAACCAAGACAGAACATGATGTGCCTTGCTGCATATGCAACCACCATTAGTTATGAGTTGAACATGTAATCTAAAATGCCCACATTTGCTCCACTTCGTTCGACAGGGCATGTTCGATGTGAAGTATGCTGACTAGGGAGGACAACGATGCTTACTTTACTGACGTTGCAAACAATGTGGTTCCTCTAGAGATGAATAAGCCCTTGTTTACACAGAGCAAAGGCTGGGAATTCAGAGGTATAAAAAGATGATGGAATGGTTGAGTTAACCATTAGTTTTGAGCTGAAGTTCACCATGCCATGTGAATCAATGGACAGCATTATGGCTAAAATTCAAAATTGTTAATATATAAACTAATCAAGAGAGACAGGCTCAGTTCTAATGCTTGGAAGAAATACCTATTTGTGGTCACTGCAGACAGTCAGGAGACAGGGTATGTTTCCCGTGAAATATTTTGTGCACTGTTAGCATATAAATCCGGTACAACTCATTTAGAAAACCCATTTGCATATTTAATTCTAGCGCTTCTCACCAAGTTTTGCCCAGTAATACAAAGCAAACCATAACTAGCGCGTGTATTTTCATGTGTGCTAAACATTTCCGACCATTTAACACTGTTGCCGGTGAAGGTTTTAACTAATTAGGGCAAGAATTGATTAACATCAATGTTAATTTTTGTAGATATTGTTGATGTGTCACCACAATACCAGAAATAAGGACAGAGGGTAGGGAGCACTTGTACCTGCAACTGAGATAGTGCATGAAGGAGCGGGTATTACGGGGCAAGGTTGAACGAACATAGCTTGCCTCGCCTTTTAGAAGCAAACTCCTGTCATGGTCATGCTCGGCAAATACGAACCGAGAACACAGTCTGTTTTGCATGGCACTACTGGATACCTCACCATTGTTGTCAACAAGGTAGCTTCTTGTGATGCAAACTGAGCCGGAGGTGTTCTCTGTGACAATTCCCCTTCAGCAATATTATATGTTTTTAAGTGCTGGATCACCCCAGAAGTATTTCTGCTGACGTATTTTACCTCTTTACAATAAAGAACACAGTGGGCTGTGGCATCTCTTAAAAATAATCCCGCATCCACGACTTACGTTGCGTTTCGGACATCGTCTCAAAGCTGTCACGTACAATGAAAAGACACAATTATATACAGTACCATCATTATCAAAAGTGACTAATTATGATGTGAATACTCTATAACATTGTAAGGAATTATTTCCGTCGTCCCCATGATGTTGGTACACACAAGCGTTGTCATAGGATATAAACTTCATTGTTTTGATCTGTATTGAATTGTGATCACAATAATAATTATTAAATTAATGTTGTAATGGTCTACCTTTCCAATACTATAATATGCAAAATTTTTAAACTACGTTACTACACTAGGGACTAGTTTCGGCCTTGGCTGGCCATCTTCAGCCTTAAGGTAATACATCTAATAACTAAACAAATATACAAACACACAATTGACATAAAAACAAATGTACAAAGATTAACTATGTATAAAATTCTCACCAACCAGATTTTAACGTTAAATGTGTGTTTGTACATTCGTTTTCATGTAAACTGTGTGTTTGTACTGTACATTTGTTTTCATGTCAATTATGTGTTTGTACATTTGTACATTTGTTTAGTGATTACAGGTATTGCATTAAGGCTGAAGATGGCCAGCCAAGGCCGAAACTAGTCCCTACTTTAGTAATGTAATTCAAAAATATTGCATATTATGGCATTAAAAAGGTGGACCATTACGACATTCATTTAATAATTATTATTGTGAACACAAGGATTGGTCAAATGGATGTTGAATGTGGGGTCTGAAAAATTATGAGTCATAACAATGTAGACCCACTGTAGCCGTCAGTTTCTGTACTTAGCCTACCCATTCGTGCACTTGCTGCATACAGTGTCAGAACATGTATCTTTTATAGTCATGGTATACTGCGTCAAAACAGAACTCGGTAGAAATTAAAGAAATGAACGCCATAGTCACTTATTGACAGGTATTTATGGAATGGGGAAGGCCTGTGGAATGCTATTCACATACTCTGCAAAAAAACATTCAGCTCCATCTACCTGTAAGCCTTTGACACGCTGCTCGCCACACAATGAGGGACAACGCTCTCAAGATCTCTTGAAATTTCTCATGAGAAACAGTGCCTGCGCTAGTCTCGAGAACCAGTCTCAGACTACCTATCACTATGTGTTAATATGAGAGCACAATTATGGTGCAGAAGGAACAGGTAGGGTATTACCGTACAGCTCACTTATAACATCTCTAACAGCTACGAGTAAGTACGGTACCTGTCCAGTATCTAGCCTGCCAGCATTAATAATCTCTGTGACTGAGTCTGCCATGTTCTTTTTTTTTTTTTTTTTTTTTTTTTTTTCCGAACATGGAGTAATTAATTTCAAGACCCCAAAATTTATGTTGGTGAAAATTTGCTGTATATCCAGGTAAATTTTATGGTTATAATTTCTTGTCCTGAGGTTGTGTAGGAATGTGGCACACCCATCATCCAATGGGAAATCACATCAATAAGCAACCCAAGTATTGGAAGGAAAAGCATAACTAATTGGGTAAGGAGGAAATACCTGACCGCATCTCCAGTCATCAGAGGCTTACTGGCCAGGAAGGAGGCACATACCTGGCAAACCTGTGTTTTGGCAAGAACACAAAGAATAGCGGTAAGCGGACATAAATTTCACAGGGGTGACTAAAGAAGGATGACAGCACATAACGAGTCAACTGCAAGAATGTTGGATGTCACTCCGCTATTCCTTTTTTTGAAATTATAGAAGCAAAGACTCGTTACTGTAAAACAAGCATCTCATTGATAAAACAAGCCACTGACTTGCTTCATACATTATTACTGAATACATTCACAACAGAAAAGTCAATATTTTGATTGAATTTAATATTTTAAAATTATGACCTTTTGGGCAGTAAAATTGTAAATTGTGGGCTGCTTTACATAAAGCCTATTTTGGTCTTACTCATGGGTAAGTGTGGTGTAGAAATTTCTACTGCTTGGGGCACAGAATTGTGCTAGGAGTAATAGGTCCCTTAATTTGTCCTGAGAAAAAGATGATGTGGAAGAAAGCATTCCCCTCTGCTGTACATTCCTAGCTCCTTGCAGGATACATGGCCCTTAAGATACTTGATTCCCAAGCACCATTGAAGGTAGATCTATACTGCACAATTCTAGTATGATCTGCTTCAAATGATATTTGCCAAATTGGTCTTGAGGCAAAGGGACACTACTTCTTGTACATAGGTTGTAGGAATGAAGTACATTTTTGTAGAAGTTCCTGGTCAACTGCAATGTCTTGAAAAGGAGATTGCTTCACCTAGGCAGATTCAAATGCATGAATCCAGTCTTCTAGAATTTCTGCCCGTGATTATGAGTTTATTAGGGCCATATTGCAATCACATTCCAGATAATGTCCCTGCAATGTGAAAGTGTCTTTGATAGTTTTCAGTCTCTTAGCAGTTGTTAGTATGTAATGTAGAAAACTGAACACAGTATAATTTATATTTTGCCCCCCGATATGAGTCACAGAGTATTTTAAGGTACTTAACCTCCTGTAGTACATGTCATTGGCCAAATACTTGGGAAATGCTTATTTACTTGAAAGTCCATAGCAATTAATTCATAATCATCCCATTTCATGCTTAAGTTTCTCATGCTTCTTTTTCATGCATAAAATGTTTCTGCTCTCAGTTTGTGAAGTTAATTTTCAACTTCAATTTTTCATAGCTGTGATGGTAATGTCTGCATTTTCGTCAGGTTTTGAAGGGCTCTCAAAGCGACCTATTGTTCTATACTTCCATTCTGCCCGATATTTGCCAAAACGAATACAGGTAGCAGTTCTAGGATATCTAAATGCACTGTTTAATTTTGAGTCAAATATCATAATCATCTTCATTTTCCATTTCCAGCTTCCCGGGTCAGGTTGCGAATCAAGGACCTCCATCGCTGCCTGTCTCTCCACCACTCTTTTCCTTTTTAAAGTACGTCTTCTGGTTTTTCTTCCCTCCTCTCTATGCACTCCCATACTGAATCTGTCCATCTCTTTCAGGTCATCCTCGTGGTCTCTTTCCTGTTAACTTCTCTGAAAAAACTTGTTTTGGCACTCTCTTTTCTCCCATTCTCATCATATGCCCATACCATTTTAGCTTTGTTGTTTTCTATTCTGTCTTAAAGTTTCAAGATTCCTGTCCTTTTCCTTGTCTCTTCATTACAAATTCTAACAATTCCGGTCTTGCCCTCAAAAGCTCTTCGGAATTTCATCTCTGCTGCCTGTATTCTACTCTCCTCTTGTTTTGTTGCAGTCCGTGATCCAGCTGCATAAGTAAGTATGGGTTCATAATAGGTTGAATATAATAATTTCTTACACTTCTTCGGGATGTCTTGGTTCCACAAAAAACCCCTTACACTCTGGTAGAAGCTGTATGCTTGTTGTATTGCTAGTGGCTTTACGTCACACAGACACAGATAGGTCTTATGGCGATGATGGGACAGGAAAGGCCTAGGAGTTGGAAGGAAGCGGCCATGGCCTTAATTAAGGTACATCCCCAGCATTTGCCTAGAGTGAAAATGGGAAACCACGGAAAACCATCTTCAGGACTGCCGGCAGTGGGATTCGAACCCACTATCTCCCGGATGCAAGCTCACAGCCGTGCGCCCCTAACCACATGGCCAACTCACCCGGTTGTTGTATTAATTTCCCAGTTTCCTTAGTTACCTTTTCAGCTTCTGTTATCACACTTCCCAAGTACTTGAAACTTTTAACCACTTCCAGTATTTTACCATTCAGTTTTATCTTTCCTCTTTCTTCCTTCCCCTTGTCATCACTATTGTTTTACTTTTCTCTGTGCTTACTTTCATCCCAAATTTTTCTATCTCTTGATTCCATACATCTACTTGTTTTTCACTTCTGTTTCTTCACCCCATATCACTATATCATCTGCAAACAACGTGGCTTTTGCTGCCTGTCCTCCCAATCTCTATTTAATGTTCTTATGAATTTCATCCATGACTATGATGAAGTATGGGGGATACTACACTTCTCTGTCAGAGACCAGTTTCAACTCTGAACCATTTAGTTTTTCCTTTACTAGTTTTCACACTACTAACTCTTTGTACATAGCTTTGATTATTTGCACTTCCACTCTGTTAACTTGTTTTTTCCTTAATGTGTCCTATATCAACTCTCTGGGCACACTGACATAAGCTTTCTCAATATCAATAAACGTCATCACTATGTCTTTTCCAAACTCCTATATATTCTCCTTATATGCCTTAATATAAAGATCAGGTCAAACGTTGATCTGTCTTTCCTAAAACCATACTGTTCTTCCATTTCTCCTTCTAGCTTCCACCTCAGTCTTTCTTCCATTACTCTCTCAAAGATCTTAGCCACATGAGCAATAAGGGTGATGCCTCTGTAGTTTTACATTCCTTTTTATCACCTTTTTTAAATATTGGGATAATTAAACCCTTTCCCCACTCTTCTGGGATCTCTTTCTTCTTTGAGTCAAATATTATCCTATAAAATTCATAGGATGCATGAAGAAAAGATTTTTCCCTTGTACATTTTATATATATTGAACCCATCATTTAGATGTCCCAAAAAAGGAGAAATTAAATATTTATTTACTTTAATGTATCGGACTTGGGAGAGCGCCATCTTGGCAGTTTCAGAGCGAGGAGACTATTGTGTGTCTGGCCTTGACATGTGGAGACAATTTCAGGAAGATGGGAGAACTTTTTGATACACATGTATGGTGGGGGATACACAATGTGAATTTTACCCTCATTAATTACCTGTCCAAAAAGCAAACAATTAGCGAACCTGGTCATTTATAATAAAAGAAGAAATTTTTTCCTGTACATTTTGATTGCATTTCACACCCTAGTGTCGCCCTAGTGGTAAAATTACAAAGTATTGCGCCATAGGAGTCCATGTTCCAACAGCAAGCGTTCTAGTTGCCATCACTCGCTGGGGAGATTTCGATGGAGGAACACGTTAACCCATAGTAGCTCTGAGGACACCCCAAAAAATGGTTCAATCACCTAAGGTGAGAGTGCAAATTAAGCTTATGAGGCAAGGTTGTCTCAAAACATCAAGTATCAGTTGTATTTAAAACGAGTTGTTTGTAATTCAATACAAAGTGTTTTTTAAACAGTGGATTAGACAGTATTGTAAATTATCTGCCCTCCAATTTTACTCAGAAGGAAGGTGGGAGAGAAACAAATACGCTAGACCTTGTCATTTGCTGCGTAGTAACGGTCGGTCTGGTAGTAAACCATTTTTTTTTTTTTTTTTTTTGGCTGAACTGAGAGGGTTGTTGACGTCAGTAAACTTATTGTCTGTTGTGTGCGGGTGAAAGATCAGACTTTCGGCTATCGTGTGCGATATACAGTGGTGGTCAAAATAATAGAGCCACCTGGCAAAGGTTTAGAATAAAGTGCAAATTTATTACTAGACATGTTTGTACTATGATGGAAACAAAATTTTACGTTGTACAGGAACCATTACAACAGAGTCATATTGTACCACAGTCAGTTATATAGATAACACAACTGAAACTAATCAATAATATTCAAAATAATACCAGACCACAGGGTCAAAAAAATAGAGCCAATTGACTCAAATATTTTGTACTTGATCTAAGTCTTATGAAATTTACAGGAACAGTCGTTTTTGCATAGGAGTGCATTAGTACTTCGTGGTGTAACCCTTATTTTGGAGGATTTCCCTGCACCTCTTACCCACAGAGTCGACTAAACGCCTGCATTCGTCGCTGCTGATCGCATACAAGGCTCTCTGGATTTCTTCCCAAAGTTTATCTAAAGACGTAGCTTTTGAGCGGTCAATTCTCTTGTCTACGATCTCCCATAAGTTCTCGATGGATGATGCGTCAGGGGATTGAGGTGGCCACTCTAATACTTCGATATGGTGATATTGAAAAAACTGCCGTATGATCCTTGCAGTATGCTTTGGATCGTTATCGTGCTGAAATTTCTATTTCAGCGGCATTTCCTCTTCAGCATAAGGCAGCATCACATTTGCTAAGATGTCGTCGTACATTTCTGCGTTCATTATGCCGTTGATACGGCGTATTGGACCAAGGCCATACCATGAAAAACATCCCTATACCGTAACACTTCCGCCATCGTATTTCACAGTTTTTAAAGTGTACTTGGGATTAAATTCCTGGTTTGGTGGGCGGCGCACATAGACCTTTCCGTCTGAGGCAAACCTATTATACTTGGATTCATCGGACCAAAGGATGTTCCTCCACCAAATATTGGGTTTGTGTTCATTTCTCCGGGCGAAGGCCAACCTTTTCCGAACATTAGCTTTTGAAACATGTGGCTCCTGTCTCGCAATGCGCCCATTCAATTTTGCGGATCTCAGTCGTCTTTGAATCGTTGAAGTTGATGGTTGAACATCATTTTTGTCGCTAAACAAAATGGCTTTCAGTCGTGGTGGTGACAAAAATGGGTTTCTTTACTTCCCTAGTGATGAGTCTGTCTACGCGAGGAGTAGTTACACGAGGTCGCCCCCTGTTCCCCACCTGCGGCTTTGTTTGTTTTGCCAGTCTAATGGCGTTCTGGACTCGTTTTCGTGAAATGTGTAAATCATTGGCTATTTGATTCATGGATATCCCACTTTTGAACATCCCGAACATTACTATACGACCATCATCACTTGTATGCTCTGCTCTGCCCATCTAGAAGAATGTAAACAAAACCAAACGTCAGTTTACATACAAAATAATATTGAGTGGAGGTTTGTTGACAAATAATATCGCTAGCCCCCAAAACAACTGCAAAAAATCAATTTGAACAGGACTTTTGTAAAACGGCTCTATTATTTTGACCCATAAGATTCTTACCTTTATGCTTCTTTTCGAACGTCTAGCTCAAACGCTTCCTTTCACACGACTACAGACAGCAGCGACGTCTTCCCTGATATTGTCTAAAAGGGACTGACAACACGGCACTCGTGGAGATTTTGCGAACTAATAGATATCCTAGTTCTTAATCTCATCAATAGAGGTGGCCCTATTATTTTGACCGCCACTGTATATATAGTGTGAGTTCGAGGGTATTTTTTTGTTTATGTTCTCTTACAGGTCTTTAAGTATAAGCCATAAGGAAGAAAATCACATGTAAAATGAAATATCTGAAGCCTCTGTTACTATCAGTACTATCAATAAAAGGATTAATATGTTTGAAATGGATTGTTAAATAATTCAGAGGCAGCTGGTCTACAAAATTGAAGCTGATGTCAGAAATTTCCATCAGGTATGCTCCTTACACCTGTTCTTTAAAGTAATCCTGTGATAAACCTTGTTTTCTTTCTGTTCGTGTGGAGGAAAAATTATGTTCGTTTCACATTTACGTGTATGGGATTTTTACTACGGTATGTAGTTAATTTTGTATGTCGTGGACAACTCATGGGCAGATTTTTGTTTAGGATGTGTATTGAGATGCCATTGGGAGATGTAATAATGTTCTCTGTGTTATATATGAAATTTTCGTGGGAGATAGTGAAGTCTGTTCATTTTTCCTATGACATTTTTCTGTTACCAGTATTCAGTTAGACGTAGCAGAGAACAAATTCGCGGTCATACTGTGGAAGTTAGGGTGTCTTGTGTATGTCATGTATAAGAGAGGTGTGCACGTCACAGCAAGGTATTTCGTGTTTGGATGAATAATCAGGCACCTGCATGAGTCAGTCAAAATGTGAGGTAAAATCACCATAATAATAATAATATTTTTAATAATGGCTGTAGTAATATTTATTCTACTGGGGAATGAGGCATGTCACGATTTAGGCTCATGTATAAATTTATCTAGTTGGGAAGAAGTCGTCTAGGAAATTTCAGTGGGGAGGCAAAGTACCAGGGTTCAATCTGATGAGACTTGGGATTATGTGTAGGAAGGAACATGCCATATTTATGTCTGGAGTGCCATGATATCAAGAGGAGAAATGGAGAGAAGTTCATAACTGTTCGATGCTTATTCTAGGGGAAAGAAATGTTGTCCATGTGTGTGAGACCATGAGACATATTGTTGTTCTTTTGTAATGTGATTCTGTAGGTGAGTCCAGGAGTGTTGTATTCCTGGTGAAGATACCAGAGGAGATATATTGGTACCAGGATTTTGTGGAAAACCCCACGAGAAAACACTAGGACAGGGTTCGTTGAAATGTGGGATGTGGAAATGATCCTAATTCTGATTCTGTGCGTGTCAAACAAACAAACAAAACATAAAAAGGAAAAGGCGGTTATTTAACTCCAGAGACAATATATAATTCAAGATGGCATGTAACGCATTCCCCTAGTTTTATTAGGTTCAGGTTAAAAGGGATGGATATTAGACACCAATATTTGGTGTTAAATTACATATTTTCAAACTGCATAAAATGTAAATTGAGTTCAACATTGTAAGACAAAAGGGTCTTCAGGTAGACGGCTCTTGTCAGTGAACAGGTGTTCACATGCTGCGTTGAGCGAAGGGTTTGCCCTACTTGAAATTAAAACCAAGACATTGGAGATAGTCTTGTCTGAATTATATTACAAGTATCATTTGGATCAGTTTTCATTCCCCAGGCAATTCAATGTGATATGATGGTAGCCACAGTTATCAGGCTGAGATAGTTCACATTTCGAGTCCAATGACTTAGATAGGGGAGTTTGCATTTGAGTTTAACCAGAATAGTTTGCTTTAGTTTACCTTTTTCTTAATAGCATTTTATGTTTTCTTTATGGATATCGCTTTTGTACAATGTGAACAGACATGTGTAAATAATAGTAGAATGTTATATTTAGTCTTTGTAGTCATATTTACAGTAGTTTGATAGTGTAGGATTATCGGAGTGTTGCTTGATGGGTTATGACTAATGGCCTACATGAGGATGAATGTATGAAATAGTTGGGCTTAGACAGGACTGGGAAAGTAATGCAGCTGGCCAATTCACCCTATGTGAATGTTGAATTTGCCAGTGAAGCACATGGGACCAGAGCCATACAGGATTTTATGGATGAGGAAGCCCTAGCCATTGTCCAAGGGATATTGTTGCATTCTGACCTGTTGTATATAGTTAATCGAATTAATATTTTTCTTCATTTTGTACGTCTCATTAACTTCTTCATGGTTATTTTAGCGTTTTATTGCGTTTGTGTTATGACCAGGGTGTCCACGAGTTGGGTCGCAAATTATATTTCTAATGTAAGGTTATCACAACCATGGATGATGATGTCAAGGTTTATTCATATTTACCATGTTGTGGCACAAGACTCCTTTTTCACATCTTTGATTCAGATCAAGTTCTGAAAATATGTGCTTCAGGACAATAAATATCGGCGGCAAGTAATGTTTATGTAATGACCGCAAATTCAGTTGTCAAAACCACCAGTAATCCGGGCAGTTATTTGTTTTCCACCCATCAGGTGTCTGTTTGAATATTTGTTCAAATACCCACTTGAAACTTAACCTGGAAAGCGTAGTTGTTTTTGGTTAACTTTAAACTCATTTATAAATTTTTTGCATTTTGTGAGGGGGATTTTATGGTATTTAGAATTTAATGAACGTAACTTGTTTTGGAGGGACACGTTGGCCATCAGTCATGTTTATTTAATTTTATTTCAGTGCATATTTGGTCACTGTGGTCATCAATGGCATTAACTCAACATAACCTCACTGAAATATCATTTGGGTCATCAACCAGTTTTTAATTCAACTTCAGTCAAGGGCACCATGGTCATCAAACCCAGATGCTTACTATAATTTCACATTAAGCAGTGTCGATGATCAGCTCCTGGTAGTAACTGAAGGTTGCTCAGTTCAATTAAGGGTCCATGTCGCTTGTCCTACGCAATTGTCAGCTAGTGGACAGCCTTAATTTAAAAGAACATTTGGAAATCAGCTTGTGATATTTAGGCATTCCAGAAATCGCAGCATAACCCGCAGTTTGTTTACTAAACCGAATATTAGTGCTTCCAGGTTGTTGTTGGTGACATACTGTTGGTGTTGGGAGAGGTTTTGTTAAGTGTCAGCCCTTCAGCCAGATTGTAAAGGCATAACACATCCTGAAATAGTCCAGCTGTTCATCATTAAGGTCACTGACCCCATATTTTTAGTCATGACCTATTTGTCACTTCGAAATAATTCTTGCTCCTATTCTTCAATAAATACAGTTAGAACATGCCTTTGATTTACCATAGATAGTTTATCTTGACAACCTAAAGTGAGGTCACCAAGTGATGAAGAGCCGTCAGCACACCGTAACATGCTCAAAACCTTGAACAGGTATTTTTCTATCATTTGCGGTAACAAAAGTTTTCTATATATATATACATAGTATATCTTATATATGTTCAATTCATCAGGATGATATACTTTGTCAGCTTTATCCTTCTTGTAAAGACTAGGCTGTCCCTTGTAATATGCTGTATGTTTTTCTACATATCTTACAATACAAGATGATTTCCTGTTGTGTTCATGTATGTATTTTCCACACTTATCCTTTGGTGCTTGAATATTTAGTCTGAATGAGTGTTAAAAAGGAAAACATACCTTCCAGCCTTTTTAATCATGAAATTACCAGCGTTACACCCCAGTATGGCATTAGGCTCATGAGTTGGATTGCTACACATTTACATGATGCTGGCAGCTAGTGTGCCATTGAGGCACCACTGCAAGTGTTCTATGTAGGAAAATGCAGTGACAGTGCATTACGGAAAGAATGCATAATTTAATTTTATTGATGAAATTTAATTTCTTATATAAAGGCAAACGGCAGGCATTTATGCAAGTGGAGGTACATACTTCCCCTAATGCATTATCACTGCATTGTCCTACACAGGAGGCTTGCTGTAGTGTTTCAATGGCACACTAGCCGCCAGCATCCTGGAAAGGTGCAGCAATCCAATTGATGAGCTCACAGCTGCAGTGGGGCAAAAAGCTGGTAATTTCACAATTGAAAAGACCTAAAGAGCTTCAATGTTTTTTGGTTTTTTTAAATCAGAAAATTTAAAATCCCAAATGGACTAAGAAGTATCAACGAGCCCTAAAGATTTGAAAGAGCACGTTCTGTGTTAAGGACTGAAGAAATTCATCGAACAGTATTATTACCTGCATATAGTCACTTCAAAGCATATCACCACTCTAAACACAGGATGATAGTCAGTTACTGAAGTAACTGATCTGTTCTTTGATATGTGTTCATCAACCTTCAACCATCTTAAATGACCCTCAACATACATTTTTATGCATCTTCAAATGCACTATTAAAAGGTAAATAAGTTGAATCAATCCATTTAAGATTACGAAGTTGACTTTTACATCTCCATCCATGAAAATGCTATCAGTATCAGTTTATACTAGCAGATAATTTTTGGAAATGACCTTCTGATGGTACATCGTTTCTGCCTCCAGAGTTTCAAGGTAGGTATGAGAAATGCGCTATAAATCCCTTGTGAGCCAAAGTTAACGAGTTTGATCCTGGCTCATTTGATGGTCCTAAAATATGCCAAGACAAATATATATATAAAATAACTTGTCCTGACTGACTGATTCATCAATGCCGAGCCAAAACTACTGGACATAAAGAAATGAAATTTTGAGGATACATTCATGAATTTTTAAAATGAGGATATCTATATCTCAAAACTTAAAAGTTTACAGATGTAAAAATTGGTGTTTGGAATCTCTTTTAAAAATAAAGAAACACACATTTTTTTCTTTTCGGAAAATCCCATTAAGGGGGGTGAAAAAAGGGGTTTAACGCCTTTTATGTGGAGACATATCTCAAAAACTGAAGATGTTACAGACATGAAAATTGAAATTTGGAATCTCCTTTGAAAATAAAGAAACATGTACTTTTGTGTTTTTGGATAATCTGATAGAGGGCGAACAGGAGTGACAAACGGGGTGAATTTTTAAAAAGATATTTGCAAATTATCTCAGACACATAACATATTACAGATTTTAAAACAGGTATTTGGAATTTCCTGTAAAAGTACATACATACATACATACATACATACATACATACATACATACATACATACATACATACATACGGTAATCATTATAGACTGTTATGTCTTTCAGCGTTCAGCCTGCAAGCCTCTGAGAATTTACTAAACGTTGCCAAAATCCTCAATTTGCAACTAGTGTTGTGGCCTCATTTAGTTCTATACCTCTTATCTTTAAAACATTAGAAACCGAGTCTAACCATCGTCGTCTTGGTCTCCCTCTACTTCTCTTACCTTTCATAACAGAGTCCATTATTCTCCTAGGTAACCTATCCTCCTCCATTCGCCTCACATGACCCCACCACCAAAGCTGGTTTATGCGTACAGCTTCATCCATTGAGTTCATTCTTAATTAGCCTTTAATTCCTCATTCCAAGTACCCTCCTGCCATTGTTCCCACCTGTTTGTACCAGAAATCATTCTTGCTACTTTCATGTGTGTTACTTCTAACTTATGAATAAGATATTCTGAGTCCTCCCAGCTTTCGCTCCCGTAAAGCAAAGTTGGTCTGAAAATGGACCGATATAAAGATAGTTTCGCCTGGGAGCTGACTTCCTTCTTACAGAATACTGCTGATCGCAACTGCGAGCTAACAACATTAGCTTTACTACACCTTGATTCAATCTCACTTACTATATTATCATCCTGGGAGAACACACAACCTAAATACTTGAAATTATCATCCTGTTCTAGCTTTGTATCACCAACCTGACATTCAATTCTTTTGAATTTCTTACCTACTGACATCAATTTAGTCTTTGAGAGGTTAATTTTCATACCATACTCATTGCACCTATTTTCAAGTTCCAAGATATTAGACTGCAGGCTTTCGGCACAGTCTGCCATTAAGACCAAGTCGTCAGCATAGGCCAAACTACTTACTATATTTCCATCTAACTGAATCCCTCCCTGCCATTTTATACCTTTCAGCAGATGATCCACGTAAACTAAGAACAGCAAGGGTGAAAGATTACAGCCTTGTCTAATCCCTGTATTATTTTTATCATTATTTATTTATTTCATTTCAATATAGGCACCTGAGCCAAGGCTCTTCTTGGTGTAATACAAATAAATGACAATTGCAGCTATATTCACAATCTGATTACAAAATAAAATACAGTAAGTATATAATTTTTTTTTTTTGCTAGGGGCTTTACGTCGCACCGACACGGATAGGTCTTATGGCGACGATGGGATAGGAAAGGCCTAGGAGTTGGAAGGAAGCGGCCGTGGCCTTAATTAAGGTACAGCCCCAGCATTTGCCTGGTGTGAAAATGGGAAACCACGGAAAACCATCTTCAGGGCTGCCGATAGTGGGATTCGAACCTACTATCTCCCGGATGCAAGCTCACAGCAGTATATAATTTAACATGGTGTAAGAAATAAGATAAGACAAAGCTTCCTAACCATAATTACCATACTACTTCAGGTATTTAGTTACATTACTCTTGAAGATAGATAAAGTTGGTAACATTTTTATATTTTTTGGAAGCGAGTTATACATAGTTATAGAAAAATGCCAAAGAGAGTTTTGACCATAACTAGTGGAATGAATCTGATTGTAGTGAATATTATAAATAATTCTTGTTTCATAATTATGAATCTGTGAATTGGTAATTACTGACGTGTTTGAGCGGACTAATTTGTTTTGAATTTTATAGATCATAATTATAGAAGCCTTTATGCGGAGGTTTGGAAGTGATAATATATTACAATATTTATACAGATCTTTAGTCGGTGTCAGAATGGGCAGTTTGAAAATTATTTTTAGTGCTCTCTTCCTAAGGACCTCTACCTTTCCAAATAATTCTTTATTACAGCATGCCCAGACATGTATCATATAAGAGATGTGGCTTTCAATAAGAGCATAGTATATACCCTTCAACAACCCACGAGAAAACTTATATCGCAATCTACTGAGGATACCAATCACAGGGATAATTTTATTACAAATAGTCTCCACGTGATTACTCCACGACAGATTTTCATCTATAATCAGTCCTAAGAATTTAGTACTGTGCACTTTCATTACTCTTTGATTGAAGAAAAGCAGATTTTTATCCAAATTTAATACATATAAAGGTTTGTGAAAATTTATGTAGTTTGTTTTTGTTAGATTGATAGTTAAGCGGTTGGAATTAAGCCATGTTTCAAGTAATCGAATATCCTGCTGCATATTTTGTTCAAGTTCATGATTGCTAGAGCCTGTATAAAAAAAATTAGTGTCATCAGCAAAAATGGATAGCCTTCCATTTAATTTAAATTCCCTGAACCGAGAACTCATTCTACCATCAATTCTCACTGCAGCCCAATTGTCAACATAAATGCCTTTGGTCGATTTTAATAATCTATCCTTAACCCTATAGTCCTCAGCATGGTGAACATCTTTTCCCTCTGTACCCTGTCATATGCTTTCTCTAGATCTACGAAACATAAGCACAACTGTCTATTCCTCTCGTAGCATTCTTCAATTACCTGGCGCGTACTGAAAATCTGATCCTGACAGCCACTCTGTGGTCAGAAACCTCACTGGTTTTCATACAACTTCCTCTCAACGACTGATCGCACCCTCCCTTCCAGGATGCCAGTGAATACTTTGCCTGGTATACTAATCAATGAGATACCTCGATAGTTGTTGCAATCCTTCCTGTTCCCTAGCTTATAGATAGGTGCAATTACTGCTTTTGTCCAATCTGAAGGTACCTTACCAACACTCCACGCTAATTTTATTACTCTACGAAGCCATTTCATCCCTGCATTCCCACTATACTTCACCATTTCAGGTCTAATTTCATCTATTCCTGATGCCTTATGACAATGGAGTTTATTTACCATCCTTTCCACTTCCTCAAGCATAATTTCACCAACATCATTTTCCTCCTCCCCATGAGCTTGGCTGTTTGCAACACCACCAGGATGCTTTCCTTTTACATTGAGAAGATGTTCAAAATATTCCCTCCACCTCTCCAGTGATTCCCTGGGATCTATTATGAGTTCACCTGAATTACCCAAAACACTGTTCATTTCCTTTTTACCTCCCTTCCTAAGATTCTTTATTACTGTCCAGAAAGGTTTCCCTGCCGCTTGACCTAGCCTTTCCAGGTTATTACCAAAATCTTCCCATAACTTCTTTTTGGATTCAACAACTAATTTGTTTCGCTCTGTTTCTTTCATCTACGTACAAATCCCTGTCTGCCTCGGCCCTTGTTTGGAGCCATTTCTGATAAGCCTTCTTTTTACGTTTACAGGCTGCTCTCACTTCATAATTCCACCAATATGTTTGCCTTTTCCCATCTTTACACACAGTTGTTCCTAGGCATTCCCTTGCTGTTTCTACTACAGCATCCCTGTATGCCACCCATTCACTTTCTATATCCTGAACCTGCTTACTGTCTACTGTTCAAAACTTCTCACTAATCATATCCATGTACTTCTGTCTAATTTCCTCGTCCTGGAGATTTTCTACCCTTATTCGTTTGCAGACAGATTTCACTTTCTCTACCCTAGGCCTAGATATACTTAGTTCACTACAGATCAGATAGTGGTCTGTATCATCGAAAAATCCGCGAAAAACTCGTACATTCCTAACCGATTTCCTGAATTCAAAGTCTGTTAAGATATAGTCTATTATGGATCTGGTACCCCTAGCCTCCCATGTGTAGCGGTGAATAGCCTTATGCTTGAAGAATATATTCGTAACAGCTAAACCCATACTAGCACAGAAGACCAGCAAACGCTTGCCATTCCCATTAGCTTCCATATCTTCCCCACATTTATCAATCACTCTTTTGTATCCTTCAGTTCTATTCCCAGCTCTCACATTGAAATCGCCCATTAGCACTATTCTGATGATGATGATGATGCTTTTTTTTTTAAGGGGCCTAACATCGAAGGTCATCGGCCCCTAATGGTACGAAATGAAAGAAAAAAATTTCAAAGGCATCCACTGACCAAAATTAAAATAAAATATGTCATGAAGAGTGAATGGATGGACAGGAACCCAACAAAACACAAAACAAACAAAAACCAGAGGATCGGACTCAATAGAGATCGAAAATAACATTATTACCGACCAAGGAGCCACTTATAAAGCACAATGATGCTTGGTGTCTAAAGGGGGTGGAAAATCCAAGTCTAAGGCCCCACACAATGGTACATGTCGCTAGTAAAATAGAACCATGGTATGTGTCATGTTGGGGTATTAATCAGAAGTAGCGAATACTCACGGTGTTCCACAAAAGATGGTACTACTCACAAGTATTGTACTTCGTACAGGTAACGCAGACCTATGGTGTTTCGCACACAATGGCGCCACTTACAGCCAACGCAAACCGATGAGTTTCCTCACCTAGGTGTACTAGTCACGGGTGCCGGTCCCAAGGGCCCTGTGGTGTTCCTCACATAGTGTGTACTAATCATAGGCAATGCAGACCCACGGTGTCGCTCATATAGTGGTACAACTCACAGGCTACGCCCAGACCCGCGGTGTTGCCCACATGGGTACAACGCACAGGTACTGGAATCCACCCGGCCAGGCTTTTTACTGCAACGAATCACAAACCTATTTCGTACCAAGTTAGTGATACTACTCACAAGTACATGCAACCCAGGGTGTTCCCCGCATGATGGTGCGAATCAAGAGTAGTTTCATGGTTCTAATTCATTCATCCCTTGGTCGCCCCTTTCAGTCGCCTCTTATGACAGGCAGGGGATACCGTGGGTGAATTCTTCGTCTGCCTCCCCCACCCACAGGGGGTAGCACTATTCTATTCTTGCTGTTGACCCTGACCACGATGTCACTCAATGCTTCATAAAACTTGTCAACTTCATCCTCATCTGCACCCTCACATGGTGAATACATGGACACAATTCTTGTCCTAATTCCTCCAACTGACAAATCTACCCACATCATTCGTTCATTTACGTGCCTAACAGAAACTATGTTACGTGCAATGGTATTCCTGATAAAGAGCCCTACCCCAGACTCTGCACTTCACTTTTTAACACCCGTCAAGTACACTTTATAATCTCCTATCTCTTCCTCATTATCTCCCCTTACCCGAATATCACTCACTCCTAGCAAATCCGGATGCATCCTCTTTTCTGACTCAGCCAGTCCTACCTTCTTTCTTCCATAAGCCCCATTAATATTGATAGCTCCCCATCGAATTCCATTTTATTCGCCAAGTTGTTTCCAAGGAGTCCCTCGCCTGTCAAATGGGAGTGGGACTCCTTTACTCCCATAGCTCCGAGGCTTGCTTAAAATGGTCTGAGCTCGGTAAATTCATGAAGCAGGATGCTACTCTACTTGCACATAGTCCAAGTGAGGATCTCTCCTCTAACGGGTTATGGACCACCAGTGAATTGTATAGTCCTAGCCGCCTGACCACAAAGAGGGCCATGACTCAGAATATGTCCGAGATGCCCACCCCATTCCATAGCAACTGGTATCCCGACTCTCAGGACCACTTACTAGGCCACTCAGCCGTTGCCCATGGTTCACGAACTAGGACATGACTACAGTAACTCACAAACATGAACCATTCCTGTAAAAGTAAAGAAACAAATATTTTTTCGGAAAATCCACTTAAGGGGAACTGAAAAAGGGGGTGAATTTTTAAAATTAATGTATCCACAGTATATCTCAAAAACTTAACATGTTGCAGACGTGAAAATTGATATTTGGAATCTCCTTCAAAAATAAGGAAACACCTATTCTTTTCTATTCCGAAAAAACTTAATGGGGGTGGGGGAGTGAAAGTGAAAAATTAGTTGCAATTTGCATGTGAATATATATACATACCCAAAAATCTAAAGATGTTACAAACGTGAAAACTGGTATTTGGAATCTCCTTTAAAAATAAAGAAACACGCATTTTTGGTGGGGAGAATCAACTTTGTAGGGGGGCGGGGAGGGGGAATGGAGAAGAATTCCTTCTACAAGGATACATATATCTCAAAAACTGAAGATGTTACAGTCGTGATAATTGATATTTGGAAGCTCTTTTAAAGAAATGGGTACTGTTTGTTTTCGGAAAATTCACTTGAGTGCGGAGTGTGAAAGAATGTAAAAAAAATTGAATTCTTTTTCTGGAGAAACTTATATCTCAAAACTGAAGGTTACAGACATGCAAATTGGTATTTGGAATCCTCTTTAAAAATAAAGAAACACGCATTTTTTGGGTGGGTGGAAACACACTTAACGGGCGGGGGTGGAGTGAAAAAGGAGTTGAATTCTTTTCATGAGGCTACTTATATCTCAAAAACTTAAGATGTTAAAGATATGAAAATTTGTATTTGGAATTTTCTTTCAAAGTAAAGAAATACGTAATCTTTTGTATTTGGAAAATCCACTTAAGGGGGTGTGAATTTATTGAAAAATTAGTTGAATACTTTGTATGAGGATACTTAAACCTCAAGAACTAAAGATGTTACAGATATGAAAATTAGTATTTGGAATCTGCTTTGAAAATAAAGAAACATGCATTTTCGGGGTGGAGGGGTGGGAAATCAACTTGGGGCGGGGGCAGTGAAAAAGGAGTTTATTCCTTTTTATGAGGATACATATATCTCAAAACTGAAGATGTTACAGTCATGATAATTGGCATTTTGGAAGCCCCTTTATAAATAAACAAGTATTTTTGGCTTTCGGAAAATTCATTTAAGGGGGGAGGGTGAAAAGAAGTGAAAAAATTTAATTATTTTTTTGCAGAAACTTATATCTCAAACTTAAGGTAACACACACACAAAAATTTGTATTTGGAATCACCTTAAAAAATTAAAAAACATGCATTTGTGGAGGGGGTGGGGAATAAACTTAACGGGCTGGAGTGAAAAAGGAGTTGAATTCTTTTTATGAGGACACTTGTATCTCAAAAACTGAAGATGTTAGAGGCATGACCATTTGTATTCGGAATCTTCTTTCAAAGTAAAGAAACAAATGTTCTTTTGTCCCACGGAAAATCCACTTAAGGGGGTGAATGAAATGAAAAATTAATTGAATTCTTTGTGTAAGGATACTTATATCTAAAAAACTAAAAATGTTAAACACATCAAAACTGGTATGTGGAATCTCCTTTAAAAATAAAGGAACACGCACTTTTGAGGAGGAGGAGGGGAATCAACTTAATGAGTAAGAAGGGGGGGGGGGGTTGGAAAAGGAGTTGAATTACTTTTATGAGTATACTTACATCTCAAAAACTGAAGATGGCACAGATGTGAAAATTAGTATTTGGAATCTCCTTTAAAAATGAAGAAACATGCATTTGTTCTTTTCAGAAAATCGACATAAGGGGTGTGGGGTTGAAAATAAGTAAATAAGGAGCTGAAGTATGTTTATGAGGATACTTTATCTTAAAAACTGAAGCTATTAAAGATGTAAAAGTTGGTATTTTGAATTTCCTTTCAAAATAAAGAAACATGTATTCCTTGTTTTCTGAATGTCCACTTAAGGCGGAAGAGGGGTGGAAAGAAGTGAAGAAGGTGAATTATTCTTACGAGTATACATTTATCTCAAAAACTGAAGGTGTTACAGACGCACATGCATGAAAACTGGTATTTGGAATCTCCTTTAAAAATAATGAAACACGTATTTTTTTGTTTTCACAAAATCCAGTTAAGGGACTGAAAAGAAAAGTGGGTGAATTTTTGAAATGAGTACTGGTATATCTACATTTTATGTCAAAAACTTAACATGTTAGAGACAAGAAACTTTGTATTTGGAAAAGTCCTTTAAAAATACAGGAACCTGAACTTTTTGTTTTTGGAGAAGGTGCATAACAGGGGGTGGAAAGAAGTGAAAATTAGTTGAATTATTTTTAATGAGGATACTTATATCTTAAAAACTGAAGATGCTACAGACGTGAAAACTGGTATTTGGAAACTCCTTTTTAAATAAAGAAACATGAATTTTTGTTTTTGGAAAATACACTTAGATGAGGATGAGGGTGGGGGAAGGACTGATCAAGGGGTTGAATTCTTTTGATTGGGATACTTATGTATATCTCAAAAACTGAAGATGTTACAGGTGAGGGAATAGGTATTTGGAATTTCCTTTAGAAATAAAGAAACATGTATTTATTTTTTCAACCTGAGAGAAGACTGTTTCTCACATGTACAATTCTATGTCGCATGGTCGTCTTAGCCCCAAAAGGTAATACCATAAACAAGGTTTACAAAGAATTTCCGGCGTAAATGACTTTGGAATTTTTGGGTGAGTTTTTATACTTTAGGAATTTTCAGATAATATCTCTGTACAATGCCGAGGAATGATTACTTTGATCAAATTACAAGATCCACATGAGCAAAGCCGCGGGTAATTGCTAGTTAAATATAAATTCAAACTTAAACAATAAAAGTCATGATGAATTATAACAGAAAACAATAATTAACACAAGTTATAACAATGCAAGGCTGAGCGTGGCGGAAAGAACGGACAGAAATGCTCAGCACCAATATTATAAGCATTCATTTCCACTTTGCATTGTGGTAACAGTAAACATGGAGTTAGTGGGACGCAAAGCCAAAAATATTACTATATTATTTGTTATACAATTTCTAGAAATATCCGCTGTCTAATACCATATGTTACCATAGTAATAGCTAACATAAATAACATTCAAAAACAAGTTTGGGAATGCAACACTAATAATTATAATAACATGCGCTCAGCAAGAACGCCACTCGTAAACCACGCTTACCGCTAACCATGTTCACTGCGCTGTCTGACCGCGCACTTTGAACCCGCCACTCGGGAAGAAAGCAAGTATTTCCCGTGGCAGACCGGCTACTATTCACCGAGTCTACCAGTAGAATTGGAGAGGAATAAGCTCATACTCACTCATTGCACGGCATGTATTTTTTAAACATGTACCAGCTCCGTTGTCAATATTAAATCTATGGCTGGGCAGGGAATTGAACCCAGTCATCTGAGAATGACAACTAATGGGGGTAATCGTTACTCTACGGAGCTTGACTCTTAATCACTTGAACCAATGTCGGTTGCGCCAAAAGCAGAACTCTTCCGTAAGGTTTCCTCGTAAGTACACTTCTTGATACAATAAGTGATCAGTTGAATGTGCTAAGTTCCCGAGTACAAGCATGACCAGAAGGAAGAAGCACGTTACGATGGAAATACAGTGAGGTATAACTACACTTTCCCAATAAACAGGCATTTTCCCTGATTTTGGAGCGAATTTAAGTGATGGCGTTCCTTACAAATTGTTCTGAAGGCTTTGTTAAGAAGGAAGCCGCCGAGCGAGTGGCTGTGTAACTGTGAACTTGCATTCGCAGTAACCGACTGTAGGCAGCCTTCAAGATGGTTTACCATTGTTTCCTATTTTCACACGAGGTGGGGCTGTAGGGCCTACCTTAAGGTCACAGTACCTTCCTTCAATCCCATCATCGCCATAAAACCTGTCTGTGTCGGTGCAACGTACAACAAATAGTCTTAAAAAAAAAGATGAAAGCCATGCTTTTAATGTCGATTTAGATAAAACAACTTTCAGGTTTTCCAGCCTGTACAAAATTTTCTAAAACGAAACTTATAATTCTGTCATTACTAATTAATTTTTTTCAGGTATGTAGCCAGTGTTCGATGCATTGAAAAAACTTTAAAAGGTACGGAACAAATGGGTAATTTGAGAAAGCCAAGGAATGTTCTACAGACTACAGAACGTGACGAGATATTCAGTTCTTTTTGTTGTCCTTTTCCTGTTTATTAGGGTGGGCATTTAGTGTGGATTTGGCCCTTCCTGTCGCCAACCGTACAGTATATGGAGGGATGTATTCACTGTTGTGTGTTTCTGTGGTGGTTGGTGGCGTGCTGTGTTGTGTTGTGCGTAGATGAAGAGATGTGTTTTAATACCAACAAAAAAACCTAGTTCCCGAGCCAGAGGAATCCATCATACCCAGTTAAAATTCCCAGCCCAGACGGGAATAGCACTCCGGGCTCTCTGAACTGAAGGCCATGGTGCCGACAATTTATTCACAAAGCTGGACTGACGAGATATACAGTGTTTGACGGTGTATCTTCCGTTCAAGTGTCTGCTGAGTTTTTGTGTCGAGAATTACACGTTGAGTTGTTTATTGCATATTTGAAGCAAAATGAAGACTTCTAATTTCACCTCTGTGGTGTACTGGTTGGTGTGATTAAGCTGCCACCCCCAGAGGCAAGGGTTCGATTCCCGGCTCTACCACGAAAGTTGGAAAGTGGTACGAGGGCTGGAACTTGATCCATTCAGCCTCGGGAGGTTCGATTCCCACCTCAGCCTTGTCTACCCATTCCGATCTTCCCATCCCCCCACAAGACCCCTGCTCAGTATAGCAAGTGGGGCCGCCTGGATGAGGTATTGGTCCTTCTCTCCAGTTGTATCGTTGACCCAGAGTCTGAAGCTCCAGGACACTGCCCTTGAGGCGGTAGGGGTGGGATTCCTCGCTGAGTCCGACGGAAAAAGCAACCCTGGAGGGTAAACAGATTAAGAAAGGAAGAAAGATCAAGATTTCCTGGTCACATCTGTAGCTCATACACTAAAATACGTGACACTCACGCTACTGGAAAGGTACTGG
This sequence comes from Anabrus simplex, assembly GCF_040414725.1. Taxonomy (NCBI): domain Eukaryota; kingdom Metazoa; phylum Arthropoda; class Insecta; order Orthoptera; family Tettigoniidae; genus Anabrus; species Anabrus simplex. Next base: position 261,765,568 of record NC_090266.1, read on the forward strand.
ACGCTACGAAACAAACATCGTGTATGACGTCTCTTAAGGAAATTCAATCAAACTTCGAACTCAAGCTTGAAGGTAATGGACGGGACGTCACAGTACGAAAGAGAACTCCACAACATAAAGAGTTGTTTACTTTTCCTTCTTTATGGGGGAGTATCGGAAATAATTACTCGAAATCAAATATTGGCTGTCCGGTGTCCAATCAGAGTCTCCGTTCTTTTAGAGGGACCTTAATTTCCTTCATGCATTTCACATTCATTTGGTATTCCCACTGTTTTTTCCTTATCCCCACCGCAAGGTGCGCGCTTCTGGGCAGAGGTCTTACATTGGGCATCCTAATGATGTATTTCATAGATGGAAGTAATTATCTATTTTTACGTAGGCCTGGGGTTTCCACACGTTTGATTACATGTTTCTGATCACATGTACCAAGAATCTGGTGGATCTTCTTCTCAGATAAGTTTATTTTTACTGCTACATCCGGTTATTGTCTGAAAGCAAGATGGAAAATTTGCAAAAATATTTGCTGGAATAATAATCATTCTAATTATTGAGGCAGTTCACACAGTGAGCAAACAACTAACCAAAGTGATCTCCAAAACTAAAAGTCAAGCAAACTTGTAGTTTTATGTGACTGCCGATATCGTCACCAAAGCCATGGCATCTCCAGTTTTACGTGGAATACGAACAATGGGGACGTGGCTTCATTGCACAGATAATTCCCTCTGTCGATGATGGTAGATTGTCAGGTTCCGAACCTCAAGACAGTCGATTCAAACCCGGCAGAGGTAACGAAAAATGGAAAGAAGTGCATTTCGTTGGATGTCGGAACGTTAAAGAAATCTGCTGATACATTTGGTGCTCATCCGACAAAATCAATTAAAACTCAGTAACACAGGATGTTTTGAAATATTGGACATTTCACCCGCTCTCATAAATAAAGGGTTGAAATTCAATTGGCCTAATCCTAATAATACGGACGATTTAATCACTACAATTGCTGAAATTGAGTCCAATATTTCAAAACTTCCCATTGATAAACAAAATGACATCAAATACGAAATAAAAAAGAAACTCCCTTCTTTAGTAAATGAACTAAGATCCAAGTCCGATCCGATTCTCAAGAAACAAAAACGTGAGATAAAGAGTAAAATTAAGAAGAATATAATCGTTACGAAAGCAGACAAAGGTTCCACAACCATGTTGCTTAATAAAGATGACTACATCAAAAAAACTGAAGACTTCTTTTCTGCTAATACATATACCATAATAAATAAAGACCCAATCCCTAAGATCCAACGAGATTTAAAGAATTTATTGAAAAATTCGTCCTTTCTTTTACAAGAACACCAATATCACAAGCTTATTTTAATGAATCTCAAACTACCAACAGCCAAAGCCTTACCAAAAATTCATAAAAACGAAGTACCCGTATGCCCTATCATAAACTGCAGAAACAGCCCCAAATACAATGTTTCTAAATTCTTACACACTTTCTTAAGTAAACACTTTAAATTTAATAATCTCGCCTACGTCAAAAATTCCATCGATTTTTGCGAAAAACTCTCTAAATTTAAATTACAACACAATCATATAATGGTTTCATATGACACTGTCAATATGTATTCGAATATACCTATAAACGAAACTATCAACATCATTAAAACTAATCTTTCAAAACAGAATAACTTAAGTAAATTTGAAATAGAAGAATTCATCAATCTACTGAAATTTGTTCTAAACAATAACTTTTTCACTTTTAACGACAAAATCTACCATCAAAAGGGCCTCACAATGGGCGACCCAGTTTCGGGTATTCTTGCCAATATTTTCATGGACAACCTAGAAACGAATAAGATAATTAACAGAATCAATGGTCTTCAATTGTGGCTGAGATTTGTAGACGACACATTCGCTATCATTGACAAACATCAAAATAACAGTGATAATATATTAAAGTACCTCAACGACCTTGACAATAATATCAAATTCACTGAAGAAGACAAATCCAATAATTCTCTGATTTTCTTGGATTTAAATTTAACAAGGGCTAAGGATAAATTTATATTACAAATTTACAGGAAACCTTTGTCCACTCCGTTGACTATAAAGAATGATTCTTTGCATCCACATTCTCATAAGCAGGCGACTTTTTACAGTTTAATTCACAGGGCTCTAAAAATCCCACTGTCTAAAGCTAACAGAAAGAAAGAATTTGGTTACATTAAAGATCTAGCTGAACTCAACGGCTACAAATCAGATATGGTCAATAAAATTATAGGTAAAATCAAACGAAAAGCCGCTTCAAAATTAACTCTCGAAAAACCCGAAAAAACTAATTTTGCTTCTTTTCCTTTTACTGACCCGGCTATATACCGTATAACCAATCTGCTAAAGAAATGATGATGTCAAAATCGCGTATAAAACTCGTAACATGAATCATAATATATTTTTAAACTCCAATACCGTAAATTCAATACACAATACATTTTCGAATTCCGGAATTTATAGACTCAAATGCGCCCAATGTAACTTTACGTACATAGGACAAACCGGACGCAGTTTCAAAACTAGATATTTGGAACACTACAATGCTTCAAAACATAGAAAATATTCCGCCATGAGCAATCATATGAAGGATACCGGCCATAACTTTACCACGACTGAACAAGACCTTCATATTATAAAACACGTCAACAAGAGTAAACTGATGACCGAGTTTGAAAATGCTTACATTTTTCTAGACCAGCATTATAACATTAATAGTAATCTAAACGATGTTCTTGACACAAATAGCCCATTAATTGAATAAATCCCTAAATTACTCACAGTCTTCAACATAAATACAAATAACTTCATGAAAATATTTAATTATAAACACGTCAGCAATTTCCATAACGCAATAGTAGCCACTCCCAAGTCACCGATTCACGCCACACCCCCTCCACGTACTCCTAATGTCCTCAATGCTCCGCATACCTCCCCTCTCCTGACTCATTCTCCGCCTTCACAGACACACCCCTACAGTATACGTAGCAGTAGAATAACAACTGCCAGATCGTCTCAGACAACCAACAAGACTAGTCACCTCTCTGTCAACACTAGGGGTAAGCGTTGTTAAACTTCCACTCATTAATAGAATGTTCTCTATGCTTCAAAACTTACATTTATTTTCTTACACATTTCAGTTTTCAACACGCACTACATTGCAAATTCTCCCACATCTAAGGCTTTATTGAACACCCTATTTTTTGAATCTACGCTAGACAGCTCGCGACTACAATCTATTACAAAGATTATTCTAGAAGGAGACACAACCCTTCTATACTGATGCTTCAAGCACCTTTAGACCTTATTACGCAACCACTTGGAGTCAACAACTCTACTGTATTCTACGTACCTGATTCTCAGTCAGCAATGCTCGAAGTTTATTTTTCGACATTTTTAATTAATCCATGCTTCATTAATGTCAAACAATCTGTACAATCCAAATGTATGTCAGATCATTATGACTGTCTCGTTCTACAAATAACTAACGTGTACTTTTTTAGATGAACACTAGTATTCATTCCATGTACATATAATATTATGACAAGTTCATTATTGAATTTTATATGTATTTAAGTATCGCTTTTTCCACAAACTAGATTTTATGACTGTTTTATCTTGTATTATACTAAGCGAAACATGTCCCATTTCAACATGTATGTAGTATTAGTATCTTAGTAACTTAGAGATTTTAAAGTATTGTAATGGTGGTTTTTATATAAATTTGTTTGAAACTTTTACACCATGTTCAAATGCTGATGAATTGTGATTTTTTGTTTTTGTTTCATTTATTTACATTTGTACATTTACGATTACTACATGAATGGTTTTGCTCAATGTATTTTGAAATATCATTGTCCTTTTTCATCTATTTTCTGCCTGATAATTGAATTTTATAACTTCAATTGTTCTACACTCATTACACAGCAAAGGGATATCACGACTAGATGTGATGCAATAAAAATCCACGCATTGATTCATAATCAACTGCAAGCGCCAGTTTTCAGAAAAATGATCCATTATGCGTGGTTTGTTGCAGACTTATAGCCAAATCTTCAGTAATGTTAACAAAGTTTCTTTCCTAAGCGACATACCCACCCAGAAATATAACCATGGCAAATCTGTCTTCAAATGATGCTCGCTGTGAGCGAAGTTGCCATGTTTTGAACGTTCCTATGATTGGAATCATCCAAGGGAATGCTCCGTATCTCCCTGAAGCGATAATATGGGAATGAACTTACAATTTATTGCAATCTCTGAAATATACCATATAATATATACAACAACCCCATGGCACTACAGCCCTTGAAGGGCCTTGGCCTGAAAAAGCGACCGCTGCTCATCCTGAAGGCCTGCAGATTATGACGTGTCGTGTGGTCAACACGACAAATCCTCTCAGTCGTTATTCTTGGCTTTCTAGCCCGGGGCCTCTATCTCACCATCAGATAGCTCCTCAATTCTAATCACATAGTCTGAGTGGACCTCGAACCAGCCCTCAGGTCCAGGTAAAAATCTCTGACCTGGCCGGGAATCGAACCCGGGTCCTCCGGGTAAGAGGCAGGCATGCTACCCCTACACAACAGGGCCAGCCATATATATATAACAACACATACATAACACTTATTGTGAAACCCAGTTGTAATTTTACAACCAACATTCAATGGATGGACATAAGTAGATAAATCAAACAAAACAATTCATCAGGATTTGAACATGAGGAGCAAAATTGTAAAGCCACAGTGATAGCTACTGCGCCACCACATCAGTTGAATTTGTTACGCTCAACGTGGTACGTAAAATGTCAGAAACTTCAAGCACTATTTTCTCGGAAAATGTCGAGTGTCTACAGACAAGCCGAAACATGTATGCGTGCTAATTTCGAACCCTCTTTCGCTGAGCGAAATTTCTGGGAAACTGGGTTGTTACACTTGGCGGGTTCCCCTCATAAGTTAGGAGTGATAAATTTCTTCATCGTAGCATATTCCTACAGTTGCTGGATCTGCGCTTAGAACCTTGAAACGCTACAATGCAGTGTTCTTATTGACAGAGTTTTGCCACATCTGCTTTAGCCACTTGCATGGTCAATGAGCATTGACTGCAAGGTGGTAAGTAATTTTTGACAATCTTGAAAGGCTCTTCGTTCTGAGTGCTGTTATAAGCACAGATGTTCATTATTGTCCATGCTAAACTAGAATGGGATTGACTTTTAAGAGAGCGAGATGCTAGGTGTTGACATGTAGTGTTACGCTAATGAAGGCCTTCTCGCAGCAAATTCTAGTAGCATACATTAGAGGAAAAGTATTTTAAAGAATTCACACAGATATTCAAAATAAAATATAAAAATACATATGTAATTCAAAATTCAGATTAGTATTTATGGCAAGAATAGATATAATTCCTGTCTTTCAACTACCCCTTTAGAGTAACCAAAAAGTACAAAAACATAAAACAGGATTATGCAAATATTTAACCCTTTTAGGATCGGGTATGTTCAAGGTGGGAGCGCCTAAGAAGACCAGCTGTTTAGCATGTGGTATGGCAAAAAAGACCAAGGCATTCGAGGCATATTTTTCACATCTCCTTTCAGAAACCTATAACTTAGGCTGCAATAAAGGTTTCTTCATGATTCTTGTTCCAAATCTTATAAAACAACCCTTTTTCTTATGAGATGTAAACGGAGGCAGTTTGAACAAAATTAATACTTTAGAATAAACAATATTTTATATATACAGTTTTATCGTTTGTTTGTTTATTTACAGTATCTTCTTTCCAAGTGGATAATTATTTTGATTGTTGTTTTCCGTTTCGAGTGATACAGCCATCACCTTTGTAAATAATGAGTGTTTCTTGTAAACGTATGACAAGTTGCGAATTGCAGGCAGAACTCAATAAGAACTTTGATGATGACTTGTTAGATTAATCAGAATTTTGGAAAGGAAATATCGTAAATAAGATAACAAACAAATAATAAAATTGAGAAGAATACACTATGTTACTTGCCACCACTCCTGGTTTATGTTGAAACGGCAACAACAGACTGCACAGCTCGGCGATGGTTAGCGCGGGCTGGCGAGTGCGAAGTGGCACTCTGCATTAGGTGTGCTGCACTGTACTTGTTGGTGTTTATTTCATGGTTTGACTGTCATACTCAATCAAACTTTGTCCCGAAAGATCTTCAAGACCCTTAATATAGCGTCATATTATTCATGTGTTAAAATATTTGGCCTACAGACATCCTTTTATTCCATTGACAAAATATCGCCAGCTGGTCTTTTTAGCCAGTGTGAACATTGACGATATATCGTCATACCTGACACGATAAATCTTATATATGCAATACACCACTCATCTGTGAGCCACATCCAGTGTCAGAATTGTTGCCCTCTTTCTCCCATTCAAAGTACTCTCGTACATAACAAATAACGTTCAGAGACTGTCCCTTTACAGGAATGCCTTTGCCGAGAAGTTCTCTCCCTTCACTTTCTGCCATTGAATTAAAATTAGAAGATACTACTTGGCATATATACACAAACAATATCTAAAAATTAACTGTACAACTATTATTACACACATGCATGCATGCACGCAGAGAAACTGTTTATTAATATCAGTTACTATTAGAAATGAAGCAATTATAGTACAATTATACACACGGACATACATTTACCAATACAAAGTAACATCCACTATTAAGAAACTGATAGCACAGTGAACACTGCTGGTGAAAGCTATTTTGTTATCTCGTGCCACACGTTAGGAGAACGGCAACAAGATCTTGAGCTTTCCCTCATTTCTCTTTGCTTGCCTGCATTCTTTTGTGCTCAGTTGCATGTGATTTGCCAAATTTGGGTTGTTATGACAACCTGCTAATGTTTTCTTCTCACTCCATCCCCATTACAGCTGAGAACATGAGCTGAGGCAGCAGTCAATCCCATTCTAGCTATGTGCGGACAATAGTTTAGGATGATGCCTGCTCGTACGCCTCACCCACACTTTTCATTATTGACATTAGGGTGCTCTAGGTTGTAACATTTTACAGTGTATACCTGAAAATCTTAGTGCAGTATCAAACCTAGAACTAAAATGAATTGCGCTTAAATTATTTTTAACAAAGAACAGATCAAAACTTGGTCTCTTTCTTCATACGTTCTAAGGTATAATTAGTATAAACCAGAACAATGGGTGATTACAAAAATTGTCACTTCAACAAAACAGTAACAATGGAAAGAAGAATATGAAGCCACATGAACTGGATCAAGAATGTTTCTCTATTTATCATAACATTTTGATGGTTGTCATCTCTGTACAAATCGATACATTTATCAAGTACAAACTTTTGATACAACATATATAATGGTTTAAACACAATTAACATGGCAATTTTCAACAGGAAATGTAAAGGAAACAAAACATATCTGAAAAGCAATTTTCATTTTCTTTCACCTAGACTTCATTTACCAGCAAGCGCTATTCAAAGGACAGAATAAAATAGGAAGCTGAATAAGTACAAAACCATGGAACAGAAAGAATAATACAGTAATCTGTACCTCTTAAAGTATAATCATTAGTTCTTCACTCCAGCAAGCTGGCTTCGGTTTCTCAATAACAGTGTGAAATAATTCAGTCAGTTCTATTTGACATCAAATGGCACCTGGAAGCCTTAAAATATCATAAAAACATTGGAAGAAAATGGCTATAATTCTCCTGTTCTCAATAACAATTATACACATCAAAGAAATGTTTCTATCTCTTTCTACTTCTTGATGAAAATGATGACTGTCAAAGAGTAATATCAGAATGTCTGAAGGAAGCAATAAAATAACAATTCCTTCAGGCTCAGGCAAAGTATCACTGATATGACGCAAATATTTTTGATGAGAACAAATAACTGAAAACAGAAAATGTTCATAAATACAAATATACAAATAGTAAGATCTCCTATAAGTAGAAAACCAGTACATTTTATTACGAGTTAAAATACAAGAGGAACTTTGAAAGAAAATGTAGGAGGAGGTCAAAACACTGGCACAGTAGCAATCATAAACGATACCAGTTGAATATGAACAGATAATATGCCTCGCTATATACAGGAGCAGTTTAAAGAGATTTCTCTCAATCTTTTGGGACAAACCATGAATTTATATAAGCACATCATAAACAATACTGAGATGAGAATGTCACTCATCTCGGGTAGAAGTACTCAATCATTTGCTTACTAACAAAACTATTAAGAGTTTGTGATATTTTCACCACTTGTATGTCCACAGCATTTTATAGAGGAAGAAAAGTGAAGTTCAAGGTACATGAAAATTACAGGTTTGAATTTTAAAACAATACACAACATATATAAATTTGATAGAGTAAGCATTATTTATAAATTTTGTACATTAACAAACAAAGCAGAAAGTACTGTTATAGCTCTCTAAAACTGAGTATAGTTGTTGTAATGAACTTGAACAAAGAGAAGGTATCTGTGAACAGGGTTAAGTGAAGTAGATAGATGAGCAATATGATATAGCAGCAGAATTTAGAACATCCAACAAGAAGGAGAATGCTTCTTATGTGGTGGAGAGTAGATGACAAGTACAGCAGCACTATACATGATACATTGAACATAGGTAGTGCTTGTTTAAAGGGTTTTAACATCTAAGTCATCGGCCCTATCACAGGTATTGAAATGAGTTGTAATGAGTGTGAATAGCAAGAGAGGAGATATGTATTAGAAATATCTACATTTTCATTCACTGCATTTAATTAAATGATACAGAATAATTATATAATGTCTCAACAATTAGGCTCCCAGAAGGGAATCAATTGCTACACCTTTCCAAGATGCTAGTAGCTAGTGCACCACTGAGACCCCTCTGCAACCCTCTTTTTTACGACAATGTAGCGACAGCACGCTGGGAGAGATACCTTAACCTGCATAAGTGGAAAAGTGTAGCAATCCAACAAATAAGCTTGCTGCCACTGCCACTCTGGGGCACAATACTGGTAATTTTACGACTGAGAAAGTTAGCTTGAATAATTCACAAACATGTTAGTATCTTCTCGTTTATTATGTTTTCAAAATATCATTTAATATAAATTTTTGGAACCACAAATTTTGTGATAAAAATACATAAATATATGTTTAGTTCAAATATTACATTTACCATCCATCCATACACTTGATAGTGATGTAACAATTTTATAAATCAAGTAGTATTAATTTTGCAATATGTTCACTACATTTGTTCGAGTAATAGTCCCAACCATGCAAGATAAATGTTTGCATGTAAAGAATACAGCAGCTTGAAGATGCGTGCTAGTTCCCTTCTGCACTATATACTGTATTTCTCAGTTCACAGATATCCTCTTTGCTAGTGCCAGGCTGTTTATTTTCTACATACCCAGGATATACTATTAAAAATAATTTCCACATTCCTTACAGTAAAATGCTAAACAATTCACTGGGCGAGTTGGCTGTGGGGTTCGAGGCGCACAGCTGTGAGCTTGCATCCAGGTTCGAACTCCACTGTCAGCAGCCCTGAAGATCGTTTTCTGAAGTTTCCCATTTTCACATCAGGCAAATGCTAGCGCTGTACCTTAATTAAGATTAAGGCCACGGCCGCTTCCTTCCCACCCCTTGGCCTTTCCTATCACTGCGTCACCGTAAGACCTATCTGTGGCGGTGCGACATAAAGCAAATTGTTAAAAAATAATAATAATAATAATAATAATAATTCTAATTCTAACAGAATATTTTTGTAATATTTGATGAAATAAAAATTATTCCTCTGAATTTACAAAAACTATTATCAGAAAGCAACAGGTGCATCAACGCAGCTTCCTAAAAAGGAGGTTCAGCAACGAGAAGATATCAATGTACATGTCGCTAAATTGCAGGCAGGAGTACAGAAGATCAACCTTGGGAGTGGCCCTAAAGTTAAAGGGGATGGAGCACCAGTAATAAAAGTAAAGCATTCTTCCAAATCAGATGCCAATGTTCAGTGTAATATTGAAACAAAACCTCGAGAACTGACCACAAAGAGAGGTAGAACCCGAAAAATCATTGACCTAACATCAAATTACTTCAGATTCAAGTCTGTCACATCATTTCACCTCTATCAGTACAGTGTTGACTTTGCTCCAGAAGAAGATCTTAATTCAATAAAACAGAAACTTGTGAGAATCCACAGAGAGACTATAGGTGCCTATATCTTTGATGGCACTCTTCTTTTTACTAAACACAAGATTTTGAAGGACCCACTGACGTTAGCATCGTGAAGAGAAGCAGATGATCCCAATGTTGTTGTCACCATACGGCTTGTAAGCAGTGTGTCAGCTGGAGAATACCATTACTGTCACTTTTTTAATATCCTCATGAGATGTTGCTTGGAAGCACTAAATTTACAGTTGGTAGGTCGAATGTAGTTTGATGCAAAAACAAACGTGCCGGTACCCAATTAACAATTATGGCCAGGGTATTTGACATCAATCCGACAACATGAAGACGACATTTTGCTGTGTACCGAGATTACTCACAAGGTGAGGGGTCGAGATAATGCTCTCAACATTCTGGAGAGTATTGCTGAAAAGGATCCGGTTCATTCTCAGCACTTATATCAGAAGTTCATTGCAGGAACAACAGTACTGACAGACTACAATAACAAGACTTACAGGGTGGATGATGTTGTAACTCCTGTGAGCGCATTTTCTTGAGATGGCAAGGATGTAACACACAAGGGCTTACTTCAAATCTTGGTATGGTCTCAAAATCAAGAATCCTAACCAGCCAATGCTTGTATCTCTACCCAAATTGCGTCATTGGGGCTTCTCCACACCAGTATATCTGTTGCCTGAGCTGTGCAGTATGACTGGCATCACAGATGAAATGCGTGCAAACTTCCACCTCATGAGGAACATGGCTGAACACATGAGACCATCAACAAAAGACCGCATTACAGCCCTGAACAAGTTTCACAAGAGAAGGTAGCCAGTGAACTGAAACAATGGAACTTTGCTCTCAGTGAAAGCTTGGTTTCTTTGAAAGGTCGTGTTTTCCCAGATGAGTTTATCAAGGTGGGAAATATTTATCATTCCATAGTGGCACATAGAATAACTGGGGCCGAAAAATCAGTGGTCAGGGCTTGCTGTGTACCCCAGTCCTGAGAGAGTGGGGAATTGTAGTTCCTTGTGGTTTCAGTCACCCACCTCACAGTTTCACAGCAACACTTACAGAGGTTGCCACTAGGATGCACTTTTGCATTAAACCACCATGTGTGCAAGAGATGTTTGATGAACAGGCGACAAGTTATATTGATGGCATTGACAGCATTACCCATTCAAAGAATCGAGAGTTACTCATGCTGGTGTTACCATCACGCTGCACAGACAGATACAATGTTATTAAGAAGAGAGGCTGTGTGGATTTAGGAATTCCCACTCAAGTGGTACTCTCACAAACAACCTACAAAGCAAGAACTTGAAGTCCAATGCAATCAAGATCGCCATCCAGATGTGCTGCAAGATTCGGGGTGCACCATGGAGTGTAGTCATTCCTCTATCTGGTCTCATGGTGGTGGGATTTGATGAATATCATGAGGTCAATATGCATGGAGTCACTTTTGGTGCTCTTGTGGCAACCATGAACAAGGATGCAAGTCAGTACTTCTCAGCTGTAAGCTACCTGCGCACAGGAGAAGAAAGGAGTAGCGACTTGACCACTAACATCGTGAAAGTTCTTCGCCAGTTCAACGCCTACAACAACTGCCTACCACAGCGTATAATGTTGTATTGAGGTGGAGTTGGTGAGGGTCAATTTGCATATGTGTTCCAGTTGGAAGTTGAACTTCTCAGGAGAAAGCTCAAAGAGATATATGGAGAACATGAATGTAAACTGGCTTACATCACTGTTTCCAAATGTCTGAATACTTGTCTTTTCCATGGGCTGCAGAATCCTCCAACTAGCAGTGTGGTTGATGGTGTCATTACACTCCCACAAACGTATGACTTCTATCTGGTGAGTCAGTCTGTACATTAGTGAACAGTGAATCCCTCATCCTAGAAGGGGCAGCCTCATTTTGAAATTTATTGACTATCACGTGGGAAATTGAATCCACGTCCTTTCAGCTAAATCAAGCACCCGTTGACTGCTTTGGCTATGCTATCCCTAGATTATTTGCTCTAAGAGTGCCCCTTTTCTTTTGTTCAGTCTGGCTCCATGGCCAAATGGTTAGCGTGCTGGCCTATGGTCACAGGGGCTCTGGGTTCGATTCCAGGCAGGGTTGGGAATTTTAACCTTAATTGGTTTATTTCGCTGGCATGGGTCCCGGGTGTATGTGTAGTCATCATCATAATTCCATCCTCATCATGATGCGCAGGTCGCCTATGGGAGTCAAATCAAAAGTCCTGCATCTGGCGAGCCGAACTTGTCTTCAGACACTCCTGGCACTAAAAGCCATATGCCATTTCATTTGTTCACTATGCAATGAGTCCTCTTTCTCCCAATTCTTCCCAGGCCAAACTTTGCAATATTTTTCTGTCGGAAATCCCTCAGAACAAATCGAGCTGCTTTTCATTGAATATTTTCCAGTTCCTTATTCAAGTAATTCTGGTGAGTGTCCCATACATTGGAACCATACTCTAGTTGGGTTCTTCCTAGAGACTTATATGCCCTCTCCTTTACATCCTTACTACAACCCCTAAACACCCTCATAACCATATGCAGAGTTCTGCACACTTTATTGACAATCCCAATTATGTGATTACCCCAATGAAGATATTTCCTTATATTAACACCTAGATACTTACAATGATCCCCAAAAGGAACCTTCACCCCATCAACACAGTAATTAAACTGAGAGGACTTTTCCTATTTGTAAAGCTCACAATCTGACTTTTAACCCTGGTCATCATCATATCATTGCCTGCTGTCCATCTCACAACATTATCAAGGTCATGTTGCAGTTGCTCACAATCTTGTAACTTATTTATTACTCTATACGAAATAACATCATCCGCAAAATCCTTACTTATGATTCCATCTTCTTTATACATATCATTGATATATATATAAGCAAACATAAAGGTCCAATACTAATGCCTTGAGGAATTCCCTTCTTAATTACTACAGGGGCAGATAAAGCTTTGCCTACTCTAATTCTCTGAGTTCTATTTTCTAGAAAATTAGCCACCCATTCAGTCACTCTTTTGTCAAGTCCAATTCCACTCATTTTTGCCAGTAGTCTCCCATGATCTACCCTATCAAATGCCTTAGATAGGTCAATCACGATACAGTCCATTTGACCTGAATCCAGGATACCTGCTGTATCTTGTTGGAATCCTACCAGTTGAGCTTCAGTGGAATGATCTGTCCTAAACCCAAACTGCCTTCTATCAAACGAGTTATTAATTTTGCAAACATGTCTAATATAATCAGAAGGAATGCCTTCCCAAAGCTTACATGCAACGCATGGCGAACTAACTGGCCTGTAATTTTCAGCTTTATGTCTATCACCCTTTCCTTTATACACAGGGGCTACTATAGCAACTCTCCATTCATTTGGTATAGCTCATTCAACCAAACAATAATCAAATAAGTACTTCAGATATGGTACTATATCCCAACCCATTGTCTTTAGTATATCACCAGGAATCTTATCAATTCCAACCGCTTTTCTAGTTTTCAACTTTTGTATCTTATTGTAAATGTCATTGTTATCATATGTAAATTTCATTGCTTCTTTAGCAATAGCCACCTCCTCTATCTGGACATTATCCTTGTAACAACAATCTTTACATACTGCTGACTGACTACTTCTGCCTTTTGAAGATCCTCACACACACACTCCCCTTGTTCATTTATTATTCCTGGATTGTCCTTCTTGGAACCTGTTTCTGCCTTAAAGTACCTATACATACCCTTCCATTTTTCACTAAAATTTGTATGACTGCCAATTATGGTTATCATCATGTTATCCTTAGCTTCTTTCTTTGCTAGATTCAATTTCCTAGTTAAGTTCTTTCAATTTCTCCTTACTTCCACAGCTATTTCTAACTCTATTTCTTTCCAATCTGCACATCCTTCTTAGTCTCTTTATTTCTCTACTATAATATGGTGTGTCTTTACCATTCCTTACCACCTTTAAAGGTACGAACCATTTTTCACATTCCTCAAAAATTGGTTTATCCCATCCCAGAGTCTGTTTACATTTTAATTTACCATTTGCACCGGTCACAGTTACTTTTCAAAAACTGCCTCGTGTGTGCTTTATCAGCCATATGGTTCTGCCTAATAGTCCTACTTTTAAGACCTTCCTTTCTATCTCATTTAATTTTAACTACGACAAAAACAGCTTCATGATCACTAATACCTTCTAATAATTCGGTTTCTCTATAGAGCTCATCTGGTTTTACCAGCACCACGTCCAGGATATTTTTCCCTCTAGTTGGTTCCATCACTTTCTGAATCAGCTGACCTTCCCATATTAGCTTATTTGCCATTTGTTGGTCATGCCTCATGTCGTTCGTATTTCCTTCCCAATTGACATTTGGTAAATTCAGATCTCCCGCTACAATCGCATTCCTTTCCATGTCGTTTCGCACATAACTGATTATCTTATCAAATAAATCTGAATCCGTGTCAGTGCCACCCTTTTCCAGTCTGTAGACTCCAATGATATCAAGTTGCATATTATCCTTAGAAATGAACCTTACACCTAGAATTTCACGTTTGTCATCTTTAACTTTTTCGTAGCTTACAAATTCCTCTTTCACCAAAATGAATACTCCCACTCCCACCATTCCTATCCTGTCTCTATGATACACACTCCGGCTCCATGAGAAAATTTCTGCATCCATTATATCATTTGTCAGCCATGATTCAACTCCTATTAAAATATCTGGTAAGTATATATCTCTTAAATTAATTAATTCTATTCCTTTCTTTACAATACTTTTACAGTTCAACTCTAACATTTTTGTCATCCCTACTTGACTTCCAGATCTCTACCCTTATCACCGCTCCCTAGACAACTCTGTCTCCCTGAATGTACCTCCCTATTACCCTCCCAAACAAATTTCCTAACTTATACGTATCACTGCGGTTTAAGTAAAGGCCATCTGAGTGCAGATCCCTATCTCCTACCCACCCATTAGGATCTAGAAATTTCACTCCCAATTTCCCACATACCCACTCCATAGTCTCATTTAAATCTCCAATCAGCCTCCAGTCAGTATCCCTCCTATACAGTACTCCACTGATAACAATCTGCATTTACCAGATCCCACACATCCCCAACTATGTTGGCACTTATACCAGCTTGGCTTACGTTGTTGGTACCAACGTGAAACACTACCACCTTCTCCTTCCCAACTCCTTCTCTTCTACTTTCCTCAACATCTGCCTCAACCTAATTCCTGGCTAACACTTCCTGGCTAACACTTTACCCTGGTTCCCTTTCCTCCACACACCTTCCCCACATGTCTAACGATGGAATCCCCCATAACAAGAGCATCAACCCTACCCACCTCACTTGATCCCCTCCCCTCCTGGTCAGCCCTATCTTTCCTGAGAGCTAGGAAAGCTATTTCCTACTCCCTTTTCTCTCCTCCATGACCCTGTTCCACCTGTCTTTTCCTGTCCTCTACTCTACATTTCCCTTTCCTACCTTTCCCTTCCTCCTAATTCCACACATCTCAGCAACAGTTCCTTGTTCCTGATCTTCGCTCTATTGTTCTACCTGGAGTGACTTGTACCGATTTCTCACAGATACCTGTCCTGAATTCTGATCCTGAATAGAGCCCTTAGCCTACAATCTCCCTCCCCTTAGAACATTAGACCACCTGTCTTTTACAATTCTCCCCTTTTCTTCCCATTCCTCTTTTATACCTACTGTAGCCTGTACCGTACATTGTTTGAGGGAGGCCTACCTTCCTTCCTGTCTTCTGTGAGAATCCTAATTATCTCTTTCAACTCTCCAACTCCTCTCTCATATCCCTCAATGCCTCGTCACATGTGCCATTCTTTAAGGAAAAAATGAAAAGAAAAGGAAAAATAAAATAACTTATTATGTGCAAAAGAAAAAGACGGAAGGAAATAGTGTCTAGGTTAGTACTCAAAGATCTCACGACAATAAGGTAATTAATATACTACTACACTACAGTACTACTTAGTCGTATTCTATTTTTCTCCTACAACACCCTAACATGATAAAAACTGCTGTTAGTTACTGGATACTGAAAGAATTACAGAAGAATCACACAATTCTATACTATTCTAAACTATTCTAATTACAACACCAGAATTCTAGTAAGCGAGTTTCTACAGATA
This sequence comes from Anabrus simplex, assembly GCF_040414725.1. Lineage (NCBI taxonomy): Eukaryota > Metazoa > Arthropoda > Insecta > Orthoptera > Tettigoniidae > Anabrus > Anabrus simplex. The sequence goes on from NC_090266.1 coordinate 261,781,928, forward strand.
CCTCTACTATACAAATAGTACAGAAATATCTTTAAAATAATAAAATAAGCATGTTGATTTCTAATAAGATATTACTCGTATACTACTGTGCAGTACATTACAATAATTTTAAACTACATTCAAGCATATCCTAATTACAATACCGGTACCGTATGTCACTAGTAAGCACAAACAGAAATGAAAATAGCACGACCTAGTGTACTCGAAGATTACAAACAAAGCTAAATGCTTAGACAGATTATTATTAGTACTATGCACTTATAGATACACATGAAAGATACACAAAAATATAGCAGGCAAGATACGGTACTATCTAAATATATCGTATCAACACTACAATTCTAACTGAAATATGTTTATATGATATTTACCGTTGGTGTATTACTATTATTTTCCCTACTACATGGGACGGAGAATAAAAGTGTCCTTCAATGCTGAAAAATATGAGGTTGGCTACAATAATTTCTGTCAAAAATATGCCGGGAGCTTGAACTGCAATATTATTGGGATATAGTAATTTGATTATTATCTTTTACTCGATGAATAAAGGAAAGTACAGAGCATGCCGGGAAGTTAAACTACAAATTATTGGAATAAAGTAATCAGCTGATTTTGTATCTGTTTACACAACTACCATGTGCATGTAGCAACAATCGTCAACAAGTCAGAAACTGTTAAGTACCTGAATTATCCAGTGTAATTGCCGTGTAATCTCTTTAACTTCTTATTAAATCGAAGTTTACAGGCGTATTGTGTTACTTAATTTAATAAATCATTACTTTCGTGATAGTTTGAATGGATATCTATACAAAATACTGGAAATGTTGCGGCGGAAGTTACAAGGATATTTCAAAATATTTTTTAAAAGTTAATAATATTATCTAAAATATTTCCTACACCTAAATTTGAACAAGGGCTAGCCTACTTAACCTAGAAAACATAATCTACTGAACACCAACTGAATTACTTCTTACAAAATTCAAATAAATATCAACACTCCCAATTTCTACCAACAAGCACTAAACATCAATATATAAATAGCACTAAATGGATCACACACACGCAAAGTTGAACAATTTTAATAGGTTTTAACTACTTTATCACTACAATAATGCAAGAGCTCTCTCAACAGCCGACCATTTACAAGCACATCCAACAATCTTATTTTCTGCTCTACTTTGAAAATAAGGGGTCAAGTGTGATTCCTCTTAGACCCTACTTGAGCACAGTAGAACCTTGTTAATCCAGACTAACTTGGGGTGTGGTGAGTTGTTTGGATTAAGGGAAGTCAGATTAACTTAAATAACCAGCAAAAAGAGTAGAAACAACAATGGAAAACAATCTACCACAACGTAGCTGAATGACAAATGTGATTGTTGACTTTGCACTCTGCATTTCCTAACTTTCTTTTCCCTCTCCTGCTTTGTTTCTTGTCTCTAAGTTAAGCAAAGTCCGGTTTATCAAGGTATGTGTTCTAACCTTGTTTGGAGAACACGTGGTTCTAGGAACCACATGCTGGTTCAACACATAGAAAGATGAAATGTATTTATTTATATATATACTAGGTTTATTACACTATATACACCTCATGATACATTTGTTTAACCTGTCGCTCATGTTATGGTTTGGATATTTACAAAACTTGACTGCATAACACAATTCACCATAGTCTTGCTATTTACTCACTCGCTCACCCGATTGCACATGAAGGTGCCTGACCACTCCCGAGATAAACTATCTCATGAAGTGGCGCTCTGATCAACCACAAACATACCGCCTCACCTAAATTATCACATTTAACAATTAAAAGAAATATTGAATTTAAACTGAACACACAGCCATATTTGGAAGTTCTTTCACCATCAATACATATGCCGATTACGAGACACGCACAAGTTCAACCAATATAACTTAGCAAAAATGTACACAGATGTTCAAATAATGAAACCTAAATGAACAAATTTAAATCTAACAAAACAAAAGTGCAGCACTAAACACAAACAATAAAGGATACTGATCACAATTAAAATCTTACAATACAAGAGCAACGAATTTAACACCAACCCAAAATGAGACTAGAATGTATTTGTAAGTATCAGTGTTGACCTGGCAATGGACATAACTTAGGTACAGAACACGTTAAAATTCCATTATTGGTGCGAATTGTAACCATACGCACTCATCTGTCCTTTCCAGTATGAGTTTCCTCGACCCTTACAAGTCGCCAATAGAGAGGAAGAATGTTGTCGTCCTTAACTAAAACGATAGTTCCAAGCTGATGGTTAGGCTGACTCGTCAACCATTTCTGCTGCTGTTGTAAGCTATTAAGGTAGTCATTGAACCACTGTCTCCAAAAGTACTGCTGCAGCACCTGAATGTAGTGCCATCTGTAAGTATATCAGTGCACACCATCACTGAGGTCAGGTTCAGGGAAGGATAGCATGGCAGCTCAGATCAGAGAGTGGACAGGAGGTAGGTATGAGGGTTCATCTGTCGCCTGAGAGTCTAACGATTGGTCGTGAGTTTAGGCATGCCTCTATTTGGCAAAGTAGGGTATACATCTCGTCAAACGTTAAGCACTATAATCTATCAGCTTCTCCGTTAAGCAGGCATTGCGAGTAGTTTTTCGGAAATGATGTTTCATGGATTGCACTCCAGCTTCCCGGAGTCCCCCGAAGTGAGGTGAATTAGGAGGAATGAAATGCCCAGTGAATCCCTCTTGGGCTACGCTGTTCAGCATTTTGGACTTCCACTGCTCCGACTGGTGCACCTTCAACAATTCATTTCTAGCTCCTACAAAGTTAGTAGCATTGTCACTATATAGGTTTGTACACCTCCCCTACTGGCTGCGAATCTCCATAAGGTGGCAATAAAGCCCTGTGTGGTCAAGTCACAAACTATTTCCAAGTGTATTGCCTCGGTGCAAAGGCAAACAAACAATGCTACGAAGCATTTTACCTTGACTTTGCTCCTGGTTAAACCCTGTTTAATGTACAACGGACCAACGTAGTCAACTCCCGTATTCAAGAATGGGCAAGATGGAGTCACTCGAGGAGAAAGTAGCTGCCCCATGAGTTGCGTTGCTGTTGAGGCTCGTATTCTGAAACACTTCACACATTTGTGAATACAACTTTTGTTATAATTTGGGTCCACCTTATTCTGCGTCATCATCAGCTGATAGAAGTTGACAATCATATAACGCTGATAAATTTATATGACTGTCAATTTTTCCACAAACTTCTATCAGGTGATGATGACGCAGACAGGCGCCGAAACTAGTACTGATTGAAATATATGTTGTAATTAAATGTACGCAACAACTTTTATGTATTGAATAAGGTGGACCCAAATTATAACAAAAGTTGTAATCTTGGTTCAATACAGACAAACAATGAAGTTCATTAATTCAACATTTGTGAATGACAGTCTGTACCACTTTCTTTATGCTCACTACCCAATATCTGGACCTAAAAGCAGCTGCTACATGATTTGCACCAGCATATAGCAGCCGAATATGCCCGTCAGCCACAACCACCTGGATTATGTTATGACGCTGAGGTAATATGATTTGATGCCTTTCTGCAAATGGTTTCAAAGAGTTTTGTAAGCATCCACCTACTCGTAATACCTCGTACCCATCTAGGAATGAGGTCAGATTCCTTACTGAACTTTGCAGTGAAACTGATCAATTCAAATTCAACTCGCCCATTTCCCTTCTGAATGTCATACTTTGAGCAAGTTTGATACATATCCGACTCCCATCGCTAGTTCTCCTGCAGATATTGGTCCCGTTTCTCTTATGTTCTGTCTTCTGGAATTGAACACAAATCAGTTGCAATAAGCCATCACCCTCCGTAGACGATGGAGGGATGAGAACCTTGTCGTGACTTCGTCAGATGGACTGGCACTCGTTGTACCATATCCCTTCTTTCTGGAAGTTCGTCTGCAGAGTCGTTTGTATCCTTAGTGGGCCAGCGACTTGCGTCTTGCACTAACCATGCCAGTCCATGCCACCATTCCTCATTACGTTGTAAGCTGAGCTGTCCTTCTCCCCTTGTCATCTGACATAACATGAGCCCACTCAGCTCTTCCAGTCAACTGCTGTATCTCAGAGACATGATTTGCAATGAAAGTTTTCCATCTCGGTCGGTTCAGCTGCAAGCCACGCGAGTACTATTGTCGCGTCAGTCCACAAGAAAGTGTTGTCAGGTTCAGGGTGTTGGTAGTCATATCAACCAGACATGCCAACAAAAGAGCCCCACACAGTTCTAATCTAGGGAGAGACTATTGTTTCAGAGGAGCAACTCTGCATTTTGAACATACCAAATGCACTAAAATTTCACCGTGTTAATTGGCACTGCGAATATACACACACGCTGCAGAAGCGTCTGAGAAGCCATGAACTTCTATTTGGATTACTCTTCCCGTGCAAAGAATCAACCTGTCGACATGAATGCTGTTCAGTGCTAGAAGATCAGTAAAGATTTTAATCCAGCCCTCAAGTAAAGGAGATGGTAGTGGTTCATTCCATCCTAGTTTTTTCGCCACAACTGCTGCATGAAAAGTTTACACACTATGATTACTGGTCCCATCAGCCCTAGTGGATCAAATACAGAGGCTATTATTGAAAGCACCTTTCGTTTTGTAGGGCCTCCACTGTTCTCCTTAATGTGGACCTCAAACTGGAACTTGTCAAGAAAGGGATGCCACAGCAATCCTGGTGTTTTGATATTGTCTTCCTTATCAAATCGTAGAGGTAACTGCGAATCTCTGAGTTCTGTTGTGTTGCTATCAGTTTTCTGTTGTTGTACCCCTTACATACGATTTCACAAGCTACTAAAGAGTTAGGGTTAGAAACAAGAATGATCTGAATTCATTGATGAGGCTCGCCCTGAAGTGCTGAAAGTAGACAATGAAAATGCTGAACGTTCAATAGTTTTAAATTACCAGCAACTACAGCCTGAAAAGTGTCTTGAAAATGAGTCCAAATCTCATACTGCCCATGAAATGTAGCGAGGTTAATGACGGGCAATCGTATTTCCATGGAATTCTGTTGGGAATTACCGCAAGAATGCTGAGATAACTGATCGATATTCTGCTCGGAGGTTGTGCTCTTTTCAGTAAGTGTAGTCATTCTCACCTCTGAATTGTAATAGGTTTCTTCGAACTGTTCTCTATCCCATTCATGATTTTTGTAGTTCTTGTCATCATTAATCTCAAGTTTACATTGAACGTGCTTATATTTCTCCCAGAGTGAAGGCAATCGTTTCTACCTGCTACATAATGTATTAATATCGGAGCCCGCCACAAACTTGTCTACATACTTACTGATACATGTCAGTTAATTTTTAATGACTGCCCGTTGTTTCACCAACAGGTTTTAATCATTAGACTCCATGATATAAAGTTAGGAAAGAAAGGAAAAATGAGAGGAATGACTGACCTCTGGTATATCGCTCTGATGTCCACTCATCCTTCAATCCTTTGTCCACCTCGTCCCATACAGCATGCCGCAGGGATGAAGATACACGTGCTCCAATATTTTCTTCACAGGTTGTCAGCACTCGAAAAATACACTCGCATACACCGGAGAACAAAGTAATATTATAACATTATGACAATTTCAGTTGTAAGGAGTGTGAATAGCAAGAGATAAGATATGTATTAGAAATATCTACATTTTCATACACTGCATTTAATTAAATGATACAAAATAATTATGTAATATGTCAACAATTACAAACATATCAACAATTAGGCTCCCAGAAGGGAATCAATTGCTACACCTTTCCTAGATGCTGGTGGGTAGTGCACCATTGAGACACCTCTGCAACCCTCTTTGTGATATCAATGCAGGGACAGCACGCTAGGAGAGGAGATACCTTAACTTGCATAAATGGAAAGGGGTGGCAACCCAACTCATAAGCTCACTGCCACTGCCACACTGGGGCACAATACTGGTAATTTTATGACTGAGAAGGTTTAAAGAGGTTGAATACTTTAATTTACCAACATGTTAGTATCTTCTCATTCATTAAGTTTTCAAAATGATATTTAATATAGTCTTTTGGAACTGCAAATTTTATTTTAAAAATATACAGATATATGTACAGTTCAAATATTGCACTTACCATCTGTCCGTCCATCCATACACTTGATTTATAAAATTGTTACATCACTATCAAGTAGTATTAATTTTGCAATATGTTCACTACATTTGTTCGCCTAATAGTCCCTACCATGAAGATAAATGTTTGCATGTGAGGAATACAGCAACTTGAAGATGCATGCCAGTTCCCTCCTGCACTATATATATCTTAGTTCACAGATATTCTCTTTGCTAGAGCAAGGCTGTTTATTTTCCACATACACAGAATATACTATTAAAAATAATTTCCACATTTCCTAGAGTAAAATGCTAAACAATTCTACCGGGCGAATTGGCCATACATTTCGGGGAATGCAGCTGTGACCTTGCATCCAGGTTCGAACCCCACTGTCAGCAGCCCTGAAGATGGTTTTCCGTGGTTTCCCATTTCTAAATGAATTACATTGATCTCTTGACTGCCAAAGCATCTGTAAACACCTGATTGATAATCCTTTTATAACCATTTACGAACAACATATGATACGAAAAATGTACATCTACCCACAGAACCCTAATTCCTGAGACATGAAAAAAGGCATAATCTTGCTTACATAATCTTAAAGTATATAAACCATCTAACTGATAAAATATCCTCAGAAAGTACGAAATTCTACTGTAGTAAATAAGCTCATGTGGAATACAGTGATCATTAGAGGAAGTAGTCTATCCTCGAGTCTTGGACTGGGTATCTTGTGGAGGTTCTGCCCAACCGAGAAGGCCAGCTTGTAAGCATACTGTACTGGTGCTGGTACACAAACTGTTCCATTCCAATTATAATACAGATGGTGTCAACTTGTACGTGAGATGTTGGAGCTGATCTGGCTCTAGACCCAAATTGTCGCTGATCTCATTGTAGGATGTGGGACTCACTGTTCGCTGATGTACAGACTAACTCACCAGATAGAAGTTATACCTTTGTGGGAGTGTGATGACACCATCAACCACAGTGCCAGGTGAAGGATTATCCAGCCCATGGAAAAGACGAGTATTCAGACGTTTGGTAAAAATGATGTAAGCCAGTTTCCATTCATGTTCTCTATATATCTCTTTGAGCTTTCTCCTGAGAAGTTCAACTTCCTGCTGGAACACATAGGCAACTTGACCCTCACCAACTCCATCTCGATACAACAATATACGCTGTGGTAGGCAGTTGTTGTACTAGCAAAGAACTTTCACAATGTTAGTGGTCAAGTCCCTACTCATTTCTTCTCATGTGCGCAGGTAGCTTATAGCTGAGAAGTACTGATTTGCATCCTTGTTCATGGTTACTACAAGAACACCAATAGTGACTCCATGCATATTGGCCTCATGATATTCATCAAATCCCACCACCATGAGTCCAGACAGAGGAATGACTACACTCCATGGTGCACCCCCAATCTTGCAGCACATCTGGATGGCTATCTTGATTGCAATGGACTTCAAGTTCTTGCCTTGTAGGTTCTTTGGGAGTACCACTTGAGTGGGAATTCCTAAATCCACACAGCCTCTCTTCTATATCTGTATGTGCGGAGTGTTGGTAACATCATCATTTTTCTCTTTTCCCTTTATGTCCTCGCAGGCTTCGGGTCCTTTCCATATGAAACCCGGTCCAGAGCCATGTTCTCAATTCTGCTGGAGTCTTTCCCCTCTTTCGTGCCAGGTCAAAGACGTAGGTGCCCCACTCCAGCCTCGGTCGTCCGCTCCCTTTTTTACCCTCTGGTCTTGCTTGGAATATTTGTTTAGGTTTCCTTTACTCTTCCATCCACAGCAGGTCCCCCAACCATCCAAGTCCCTTCTTTTCAATTAAACTAATTAGTAGTTCTTGGTTGAGACACTCTTTCCTTGTCCTAGTATTTCTAACCATATTCCTCCTTGTCCTTCCTTCTTTTTTTCACAAATACTTCATTTCTGTGACAGAGAGTCTGCTCTATAAACTACTCTGCAGTGTCTAGCTTTCAGATCTGTACGTCAGCACTGGAAGATGAACAGATTTGTATATTCTCATTTTTGTTTTCCTGGTAACCTCTGTCTTTCCTATGATGGTATCATTAATATTATAATATAAATTGTTAGTTTTATGGATTCTGTGATTTATTTTAAAATCCACTTTCCCATCTGCTGTTATGATGCTGCCTAAATATTCAAACTGCTGAACCTGTTCTAAAATCTCATTCTGCCACTCGATGTTCAGGTCTTTTTGTTCTTTCTTAGTAAGGTACATAACTTTACTTTTACTAACATTAACTTCCATCCCCATCTTGGATTGCACACCCCCATTCTAACACTGCCCTCTATAATTTATCTCCATCTGTTGCCAACGCGATATCATCTACGTATACTAGTGCCTGTATCCACACTGGCCTCATCTTTTAAGTTCCAACTTTGCATTCACTTCTTCGCCTCTTACATCGTTTAATAACTTGATCCATGAATATTATAAAGAGTAGAAGACTAAGCCCATCACCTTGCTGACACCTCCTTCCATTGTAAATTCCTTTGAGTTAACCCTTCTGTAAATACTTTTAATCATCCTAGTCAGTTCGGAGGTAATATGTGCCTTCTGTAAAGCCATTCATAGCTCTTCTCTCGGTACTCTGTCAAATTCTGACTTCAAATCTATAAATGCTGCAAACAGTTCTCCTTGCCGATTTAGGATCTCTTCTGCTGCATTACTCAAACAGAAGATTCAATCTTGTGTTTGCCAATGGGTTCTAAATCCAGCCTGTTGTTCTTCCAGTTCTTCCTCCACTTGCTCTCTAAGTCTCTTCTCTATTATAGTTGAATATAACTTCTGGAGAACTGATGCTAAGCATATCACTCTGTAATTATGACAGTCATCTGAGCTTCCCTTCTTGTGAATGGGAAATATGATGTTCCGTTCCCAATCTTCTAGTACTTTCTCAAAGTTCCAAACTAACTTGAAGAGATCCCGGATCCATTCCTCTAGTTCTCTCCCTCCGAATTTCACAAACTCCCGGTAAATATTATCCCAGCCTGCTGCTTTACCAGACTTGATTGCCTCATGCACTTCCTTCAATCTAAAAACCTTCTTCCTTTTCCCTCTCTCCACTGTTATCCTCTTCCACTGGTGTCATACCCACCATTCTATTGCTTTCCTTGACAGTTTCTCAATAATATTTGCTCCACAGTTCCAGGATGTCCTTTATGTTGGTTTTCAGCCTGTTATTTTTATCCTTAATGTTTCTGATTTTCTTTCCCTTTCAAGCCTTTCACCACATGCCAGAACTTTCTTTGATTTTCCTTATAACTTTCTTCTATTTCCATTCCGAACTGTTCCCAGAATTCCTGTTTAACTTCCTTGACTGCTCTCCCTGCTGCATTTCTTAATTGAATATATGTTCCTTTGTCTTCCTCACTTTTGGATTTCATATATCTTTTTCATGCTTTCTTCTTGGCTGCAATCACTTCCTTTTCGGTTTCACTCCACCATCTTGTATGTTTCCTGCTTCCTTTGACTGCTGATCCCACACACCTCTGTAGCCTCTTTCATCACCTATTTGTCTTCCATGTTCCACATACCTCTGTGATTTTGCTCCTTCTGTATGAGTTTTTCGCCCAACTTATTCTCATACTCCTGTCGCATGGAAATATCCTCTAAGGCAGATACTTTCACTTTGACATAATTCATTATTGTTGATTCTGGTATACATCTGAACCAGGTTTCCATTACTAATAAACTATGTTCAGTGTTGAGTTCCGTACTGCAGAATACCCTCACATCCATTACATCATAGTTGGTATTCTTTGAGTACACATGGTAGTCTATTGTGCTTCATACATTTCTGCTTATTGCCACAAAGGTAATTTGGTGGATCTGTTTATGAGGGAAGAAAGAATTCCCTATTTGCATTTCATTATCTATGCAGAACTCAAGCATCATCTTCCCATTGCTTTTCAGACTTCTCTCTGCCCGATACCTTCCCAAGCTTCAATGACCAGAACTCACCTTATTTCCAACTCTAGCATTCCAGTCCCCCATTATCACCACCGATTCTATGGCATCTCTAGCTTTGTCCAATGTCCTCTGGAGGGCAGAGTGAAATATCTCCTTTTCTATCTAATCATTATATTCAGTAGAAGCATATATCTGTACGAGTGCAACTTTTCGGTTATTTTCCAGATCCTGATCTAATCTCATTATCCTTGGGCTTACTGCCTTCCAATCCACCACTTTATTACTTACTTGTTCACTTGTGATAATTCCGACTCCTTTAGCTCTAATTCTCTTATCAACTCCTGAATATCTCGGACATATCCCTGGTTCAGTTCCATCTCCCCTGTTTCCTTTCCCTTCGCCTCACTGATACCAAGAATTTTGAGTTTGTACTTCATCTCCTACACCACTTCCACTTCCTTGCCTGTAAAAGGAAATATTCTAGGTTCCGATTATCATATTCCTTTTCTCACCAATTCGTCGTCTTGTGATCCATCCAACTTCAAATCTAATATTTCTCTGATTTGTTTTGAAATTCACTCCATATGGGTAATTAACCCTGTGATGGTGCTAGGACAGTGAGAGGACTGCCCCCTTAAAGCCTCTGTACTTGCTTGATTTTCTTTCTGGGTTTACTCCCATAGCTTTTGTGTCAAAACCCTATCCACAAAAAAGCGGATTTCCCAGGTTGATCCACGGTTGCTTATTTGGTATAACATTTGCACCTGCCCTGCATATCTACAGGAACTTCCCCCATCAGCCATTGGGACACGCCGTATTGGGGTTGAGGCCCCCCATCCCAGTATATTCCCTGAAGAGTAGTGACTGGATCCTACCCAACTCAGAACCAGTCCCCAACCGGGACTACACCAGGCACGGGTTGGTAACATCAGCATGAGTAACTTTGGATTCTTTGAGCAGGTAATGCTGTCAATGCCATCAATATATCTTGTCGTCCATTCATAAAAAACCTCTTGCACACATGATGGTTTAATGCAAAAGTGCATCCTAGTGGCAACCTCTGTAAGTGTTGCTGTGAAACTGTGAGGTGGGTGACTGAAACCGCAAGGAACTAAAATTCCCCACTCTCTCAGGACTGGGGTACACAGCAGGGCCTAAACACTGATTTCTCGGCCCCAGTTATTCTGTGTGCCACTATGCAAAGATAAAGCATTTCCCACCTTGATAAACTCATTTGGGAGAGCAAAGTTCCATTGTTTCAGTTCACTGGCTACCTTCTTCATAATAAGAAGTTATTATATTAATAAAACCACCTTTGCAATACACAATAGTCCTTTATATTTAGGATAAAACCATTTAATTACAAGTAGGACATGTTTCGCTCAATCTAAGTGAGCATCATCACCTATAGATAACATAATACATGGTAGGTCAGCGCCCTGATCCTGGTATATATAACAAAAAAACGTCTGATATACATTGATAAAATATGAATTTAAAATTTTTTAAAAAATAATCAATAAGGTTATATTATGTCTATTAAAACAAATATTGATCATTAAAATTGCTTCAACTGTAAGTGGAATGAATGACATGAAATGTTACTATAATATGTAGTGATTAAATGTTCGTATAAATCAATGACCATAATAATTGCATTAGACTGTTTATGATTAAAAACAGTTATTCACATAAGGGTGAGCTCTTGTAATGAACTATGATGTTTTTCAAAATAAACATGATGAGGAATGGTAAAATCACATATATTCATGTCAGAAAGTCTCTTGTGAAAATTGTTCAGGGCTGCAATGTGGTCTTTTGGTGATAGTCTCGTGTATTCAGCCAAGTTCCTCATGAGGTGGAACTTGGCACGCATTTCATCTGTCATGCCAGTCATACGGCACAGCTCAGGCACCAGATACACTGGTATGGAGAAGCATCGATGACGTTCACACAATTTGAGTAGAGATACAAGCATTGGCTGTTCAGAATTCTTGATTTCAAGGCCATACCAAGATTTGAAGTAAGCCTTGGGGGTTACATGCTTGCCATCTTGAGAAAATGGACTCATAGGAGTTACGGTGAAATCAATATCATCCACCCTGTAAGTCTTGTTATTGTAGTCTGATGATGACGCTTGTTTAAAGGGGGCTAACATCTAGGTCATCGGCCCCTAATGGTACGAAATGAGACAAAACGTAATGACAAATTAAAAATCAAAAATCCTCCACTGACTAGAATTCAAAACATGACGAAGAATGAATGGATGGATATGAATTTAAAACAATCAGTGGATCCAACCCGCAATACCTCACATTCACAGAAGCTGACGTAAAAAAATATTATTACTAACCAAGGGACTGCTTCTATAGCACAATACTGAATCGATGAGGCTTGTAGTCTAAAGGGGTTCAAAATCGAAGTAATCGGCCTCTCATAATGGTACTTATTGCTAGGAAAGTAGAACCATGGTATTTGTCATGTTGCAGTACTAATCAAAATTAGTGTAGACTCGCGGTATTCCACACATTATGGTACTACTCACAGGTAATGTAATTCGCATATGTAACACAGACCTATGGTGTTTCGCACATTGTGGCGCCATTAACAGGCAACGCAAACCTATGGTGTTCATCGCATAAGTGTACTAACCACAGGGACTCGTACTATCCCGTGGTGTTCCTCTCAGAGTGGGTAATAATCATAGGCAAGCCAGAACCATGGTGTTGCTCATATAGTGGTACTAATCACAGGTACTCTTAAAGCCAACAGCACACTCTGTTGCTACTAACCACAAACCTATTTTGTACCTAATGAAGTGGTACTACGCGCAAGTAAAAGCGACCCATGGTATTCTCCACGTGGTGGTACTAATTACAAGTAGTCTCATGGTTCTAATTCGATGATCCCCTGGTCACCCCTTTTAGTCGCTTCATACCAGGCAGGGGATACCGCGGGTGTATTCTACATCTAAGTCTCCAACCCACAGGGGTGTTATTGTAGTCTTTCAGTTTTGTTGCTCCCACAATGCACTTCTGAGATAAGTGCCGAAAACGAGCCGGATCATTTTCGGCAATACTCTCCAGAATGTCGAGAGAATTATCTCGATGCATCACCTTGTGAGTAATCTCGGCACACAGCAAAATGTTGTCTTCATGTTGTCGGATTGAAGTCACATACCCTGGCCATAATTCAAGATGGTAGTTAAGTCCAAAATACACAACTGATCAGAATTCAAAACACGAGAACAAAGAATGAATGGATGGATATGAATTTAAAACAATCAGTGGATCTGACCCACAATGCCCCACAGTCCCAGAAACTAGCATTAAACAATAGTATTACTGACCAAGGGACTACTTCTACTGAATCAATGATGCTTGTAGTATAAAGGGACCCAAAATCCAGGTCATTGGCCCCTCATAACAGTACATATCACTAGGAAAGTAGAACCATGGTATTTGTCATGTTGTGGTACTATTCAAAAGTAGCGTAGACACACGGTATTCCACACATTATGATACTACTCACAGGTAATGTAATTCGCACATGTAACACAGACCTATGGTGTTTTGCACATTGTGGCGCCATTTACAGACAACGCAAATCTATGGTGTTCCTTACATAAATGTACTAACCATAGGGACTCGTACTACCCCGTGGTGTTCCTCACATAGTGGGTACTAATCATAGGCAAGGCAGAACTTTGGTGTCACTCATATAGTGGTACTTGGTACCAACCATGGATACTGTAAAACCCAGCCGGAAGCGCACTCTTTTGCTACTACTCGCAAACCTATTGTGTACATAACATACTGGTACAACGCGCAAGTAAAAGCGACTCAAGGTGTTCGCTGTGTGATGGTACTAATTACAAGAAGTCTCATGGTTCTAATTCGATCAAACCTTGGTCGCCCCTTTTAGTCGCCTCTTACGACAGGCAGGGGATACCGTGGGTGTATTCTCCATCTGCGTCCCCCACCCACAGGGGGTTGAGTTTGGTCCGCGAGAGCTATTTTATTTCGCTCAAGTCCGCCGGCAAGCCGGTTAGGACCCCCCGATCCGCCACCTGGGGACGCGCCACGTGGGAGTATCACCTCTCCCCCTGCTACACCAATGTAGTAGGTTCGTGGTTGGGTACTGGCATGTTTGCTTTTGCATCAAAATAATTACAACCTACCAACTGTAAATTTAGTGTTTCCAAGCAACATCTCATGAGGATATTAAAAAAGTGACAGTAATGGTATTCTCCAGCTGACACACTGCTTACAAGCCGTATGGTGACAACAACATTGGGATCATCTGCTTCTCTTCACGATACTAACGTCAGTGGGTCCCTCAAAATCTTGTGTGCAGTAAAAAGAGGAGTGCCATCAAAGATATAGGCACCTATAGTCTCTCTGTGGATTCTCACAAGTTTCTGTTTTATTGAATTAAGATCTTCTTCTGGAGCAAAGTCAACACTCTACTGATAGAGGTGAAATGATGTGACAGACTTGAATCTGAAGTAATTTGATGTTAGGTCAATGATTTTTCGGGTTCTACCTCTCTTTGTGGTCAGTTCTCGAGGTTTTGTTTCAATATTACACTGAACATTGGCATCTGATTTGGAAGAATGCTTTACTTTCATTACTGGTGCTCCATCCCCTTTAACTTTAGGGCCACTCCAAAGGTTGATCTTCTGTACTCCTGCCTGCAATTTAGCAACATGTACATCAATTCTTCTCATTGCTGAACCTCTTTTTAGGAAGCTGCTGTTGATGCACCTGTTTCTTTTTGATAATAGGTTTTGTAAATTCAGAGGAATAATTTTTATTTCATCAAATATTACAAAAATATTCTGTTAGAATTAGAATTATTATTATTATTTTTTAACAATTTGCTTTATGTCGCACCGCCACAGATAGGTCTTACGGTGACGCAGTGATAGGAAAGGCCAAGGGGTGGGAAGGAAGCGGCCGTGGCCTTAAGGTACAGCCCCAGCGTTTGCCTGGTCTGATAATGGCAAACTACAGAAAAACCATCTTCAGGGCTGCCGACCATGGAGGTCGAACCCACTATCTCCGTATGCAAGCTCATAGCTGCGTGCCCCTAACTCGCCCGGTAAACCTCATCTAGACAGAGCTAACACAAAATCGGAGAAATACTATAACAACAACAGCTACAGTTTAAATTAGAAAGATCAAAATAAAAATCATTTTAGTATTAGATTTATAGTCTTGTATGATCCTAAGAGTTATTTCAAATACAACACAGTTTGGAGGAGACTTTTCTGGAAACTTCAACAGTAATTTGAATGAAAAAGTCTGGAAGCACATATCCCAACATTCATTCGCTATGACATACAAAGTTTGCCACTAATAATAAACAGTGTAAAATATTTCAAATAAATGGATTTTTTAAATATATAAGAGGCTTTTTTAACTGCAAAAGCAAGCTTGAGGCATGCTTCTAAAAGAGTAATAATGTGCAAAGTGCACAATAATTATACACTTATTCAGACATATCAAAACAATATATGTAACCTGAATTGCAATGAACATTGTTACAATCCCTCTTAAAGGGAGAGCTGGCCAAATGGAAATTGCTCTATATCCATGGATATTGTACTAAATGCAAAGAAATGTATCTATTAGGTGAAGAAAGGAAGACTGCTCATTTCAAAGATTACAACGTTCGTAAATTGCAAAGTACTGAAGAATTATTAGTGGGACTTAGGCTTTTTGCAATGTTGCATGGAGTACATTTAAAATACATACCGTACATGATCCTTCAGTATTGCCTCTTGTATAATTTCTTTCCTACTGGTGTTCTGTACACAGAAGATTATATACAATACATCAAATACCTCATAAATAATGAACAATTCTGGAGAAATGCCTACAGTAACACTAGAATGAACAGTTTGAATGTCCAGATTAATAGGAAGAACAAGGAAGAACTGACTTCTTTCCAATTATCTACGAGGACAACCAATTTCATTAGACACACACAATTTTAACAAAGCATTATTTTCAAAAACACTGAGTTCACACAAAATGTTTTGAAAAAGCTGATCAATCCTAGATGTAGTAACAAAAGTTGAATTCATTTTTAGTCCATTTTACCTCAAGCTCAACTTTTCTTCCATCTTGGACAAAGATAAACATAAGGATAAAATAATCATTTTATTTCTTCTGCTCAAAATTCCAATTTACTTCCAGTTAACCTCCTAATCAATAATACATAAGTTACTTTCAAACAGCTGTTCTTAAGCCGAAAGATCATAATTATCGAACTTCATGTATGGCAATGTTCCTTCAGCATGAACCTAATAAAACCAAAAATCCCTTTCACTGATCAAAACAATCTAAACAAGATCTCCTGCTGATTTTCTTTGATCACGTAATAAAATTTATGGATTTACAATTACAACTGTAGATAATAACCATTTTTGAAATTTGTTTCTATCAACTGTACAATTACCAGTATCTACCTACCTAAGTTCTTAAGAGAATGCACAATGTAAATATGATAAAGGGAAAAAGTAGGAAAGGCTTCAAATTAATAAAAAAATATTTTAATGACATCAAATACAGGCCCCTGTGCCAGTGTCAAAAGGCCTACACAATCTTTCTATATACGTGATATAAACCCCTATTCCTCTGCAGAACAAGAAGGACAAATACACTTTGAACTTCCTTCTGTTCATGTATAAAATTTATAAATAATTATAATACTTCTTTTTTCTTACAGGAGAAGCTATTCTCTGTTTCCCAAAGGAAATAACTACCATCCTGGCATGTGCGTTGAAATTAGTTCGAAAGGAAGAATTCAAATCACATTTCAGGGACAGACAAGCTATCAACTTCACCCTTTGCGAGAAATCTCCCTTGATGGGAAAATTTCTTATAACAAATGCCCAGCTATAGAATACGGCAGAGGTTTCTCATGCACACCGAAGGCAAATAATGATCACAATCAATGGATTTTTAACATTTTAACTCGCTTCTTTTCTCTTTTCTGCACAAAATTTATCTTGCGAAGCATAGTCTTGGGGCAGACTGATGTTAACCCAGCAGTGGTCAAGCCACATTTGTACACAATGATGTGGCTGTGAGAAGATATTAAATTATCAATTTAGGGACTAATGTTAATTTCCAGATTAATGTGCCAAATGTACACATTTATAATAACTGTCCAATGGAAGTTTTCTTTTGAGGAAAAAACCTTTATAAGGCTGTATAATTCAGTATTTTCATAATCTGGATAGTTTAGTATAATCTTCACAATACAGTTCTTTTGAAGAACGATGCATTTAGAAAGTGCGATAACTTCCTTAAATGCTATTTTCAGGGTAAAAGGGAAATTAGGTAGATACAAATCAAAACTGCTATCAGTGTTAAATGGCCCCAAAGAAATAGACTTCAGGAAAATTTATTTTTTAATGACAATATAGGCTAACTGGAACTATATGGTCCACAGAACTCTAGCCCCCAATATTATTTCAAAATTCCAATAAAATAAATATGGGCTGCACCTTCCTTTAGACCACTCCTGAGTTGCATCACTGTAACTTGTACGAAAATAATGGAATATCTATTTTATTTTATTTTCCTTGCTTGTGACAGATTTACTTGGCTCTTCAGCTTTCTCATATAGATGGTCTTCATACCTGTAAAATAACATGATGTGAAAAATATATGTAATTAATAATAGTGGGATGGTGACATCACAAACAGCACAAATAATATTGCTAGAATGATTATTTTCCATTGTAATGAAGCAAAGAAAATATATAACTTGAAGATAAAAATTATAACAAATAAACCAATGATTAAGTAACAGATACAGAATGTTATAACCATATGGGATGCTCACAATGGAATTTGAAGGAAACTGAAAAAGAAGAGCTCATCTTTAAAACAAGGTAACGAGCAATTTCAGGAACAGAAAAAAAAAGACTTGGAAGATAAGAGATTGAAAACTTTGTTACTAGAAGGTGAAGTGGTTACATAGAAGTTATTTCAAGTAGTCCAGGATGAGAGAGCATGGAGAAGTGTTGAGGCAAACACAAGGCAGAGTTATTATTTATAAGAGGAGAAATAATTCAAAGAGTAGTTGAATAAAAAGAAGAGTTTATCACGGAAGGCCTCCAATTCTTGACTATAGAATGGGGCAATAAAATATAAGGGTGAATAAGTGAGGAGAGAATTCAGTACATTTTACTGTAAACTAATTATTGAAAATAACAGGTTTCTTTATATACAACTAGAGCGGTAATGCCATCAAGTGGAGAAGAGTAGCAGCCGAAGAGAGAAACAGCACTTCTCAATTAACAACAGTCAATGTAATGTTATTGCTGACCAGTTCTAAAAGGCTTAGGACATTGGAATCCATCGCATTTCATTTTCTTCTGGCTTGGCAATATTGGAACACCCAAGGTCGGGGAGTCATATTTCCACGTCCCTTTACGGTTCCTTTTGCTTTTACTATGGTTGTTCTCATTTCAATAGTTATCTGTTTTCCTGATCAATATAAGCTGATGATGCAGTTTTGTACTTTATAAAATCTCTCACCAATATCGCCATGTACCTCGTTACCATAAAGATTGAACAATATTTCCATATCAGTGATGTTTGACGTCGGTGGCCTTCGCTCTGAAAATCTAAATTCGTGAAGATCTCTTATCAGTGACCCTGGAGTAAAAATATACAAGACAAAGAATTGTATATTTCAATTTTTATAACGTTTGTCATGTACAGGTTTTTAATTGAAGAAATATATCCCAGGACATTTGGACATTTGTGAATAATGTAATAGTTACGAATATCAGTTATTTTTTCTCTTAAGGTAAAAGTTTGTAACACATAAAACATTGGAAATTATATTTTACACAACTTTTAAAATGTACAGTATTCTAATATAGCTAATATTAAAGGAGAAATTTGACATTTCATGTTTTGATGATCCTCAATATTTCCATGTCACAGTATATAAATCAAATAATATATAGCCTAGTGCACACTCTGCATATCCCTCTACTTCAATTTCAAGAAATTCTTTCAAGCTGTTTTGCTGTGATGTTCACAAAAGCAACCACACAGACAACAACTGAGCCCAGTTTCGAATAATCTGAAATAACAAAAAGGAAGTATGAGGCCACAGCGCTACTAATCCAGGACCAACTCCATTACTCATGAGTCGCCAAGTAATGAGACTATCAACAATATATTGCCCCTCGTGAAACTACACAATCCATCATTACGAATTTACACAAAACAATTTCAAACATTGGATTATTTTTATAAAAAGGGTTATATTATGCCGATTGTGGTGTTTGTGGTGTTATTTACAAAATTAGTGTTATTTCATTATTTAAATTCAGTCCCAGACAACAAAAAACATGTAAATACGTGAAAATAAAACCATCCTAACCAATGAATAATTTTTTCATTTTATTGCTAATTAACAAAAACTAAGACCTCTAGGTATTGGACACCGTAATCTGAGTTTGATTTACCTTGAGTTGCCTAATAATAGATTCTTCTTTGCACAGTATCATTCACATGTGTTTCTTGATTTGGGGAAGATATTCAAAGAAGCTAACACCATGAAAACAATTTCACCATGAATCTGAAAATTCTTTGTAGCCACAGACATAAAACACATCACCTTAATTGTGCTAATAGATAAATGCAACATTAGAGATTATACCTGAAGAACCATTAAAATGACATTAGTCCTACTGCATTACAAAATTCTAGAACAACAACAGTTAAATGTATTCCAGGGTCACACCACAAATGTACACAAACAGTTCATTCTTCTCTGGATAAAAAGTGTTACACACCAGCTGCCTCTGACAACTTTACAACATTATCTCGAAGCCTGCAGAGACACTACTTATACAGACTAGGTCAGATTGTAGGATAATACTGTTTTAATGCCAGCACAAATGGTGTAGGCCTATTCCACAACTGCATTGTATTTCATAACATTCTTAATTTTGCATGAGAGCAAAGCTAAATATCATAGCTATTTTTTGTAGGAGAGATTCAAACAAGTTAATGGCATGAAAACTATTTCACCATGAATCTAAACATTTTTCATAACCATAGACATAATCATCACTTTAACTTTGCTAACAGAGCAATGCAACATCAGAGATTATACTTGGAGGTCCATTAAAATAACATTAGTTCCACTACATTAGAGACTCCTAGAAAATATATTCACT
This sequence comes from Anabrus simplex, assembly GCF_040414725.1. Lineage (NCBI taxonomy): Eukaryota > Metazoa > Arthropoda > Insecta > Orthoptera > Tettigoniidae > Anabrus > Anabrus simplex. The sequence goes on from NC_090266.1 coordinate 261,802,193, forward strand.
CATACTGGTGTATTAAATTGCTTTAGATACTTACAAAAACATAGCTTTGATGTCACCTTTCACAACTGCTAATGGAAGAGGGGTTCCCAAACAGGCAGGCACACAAGGTACAACAAGGCAGGTTGTGCATGTTTGAATAAATGCATCACGAATATAGGAGCCATCAAACCAAGAAAGTATGCTGCAAATGTCGCATAAAAATATGCGTTGGAATTCCTCTTCAAACTGAAATCAGAAAACATAAAATTAGTATTAATGAAAACAAAGCATTGATATTAGAAATGAAATGCAAAATGCAATCAATCAACTCAACCATACAATCTAATCAGGTCTCGCTAGAATCTCCACATTAAAACAAATGTTTGATGGTATTCTGAAATCATATTTTGGAAAATGAACATGAGAATCAGGAAAAGGGAATGGATGAAGAAGATGACATACAATAATTCAGTATCCATTATGAGGAATAAACAAGAAAATATCTGAAAGCAAACTTATTGGTAACGGAAGATCAAGCAAATAAGCTGTTTCCTTGCTTACAAATTCCCTTTAAATCGACTGTGCACTGGAGCAGTCTTGGACTGCATGAAATATTAATGAGTGTTGGATGGATCACAAACTCATCTGCTTTTCTTATTTATTCAATACAATTTGCTTTATGTCACTGCAACACTGGAAGGTCCTATAGCAATGCTGGGATAGGAAAGGGCTAGAAGTGGGAAGGAAGTGACCATGTCCTTAATTAAGGTACAGGTCCAGCATTTGCCTGGTGTGAAATGGGAAACCACAGTAAACCATCTTCAGGGCTGCCAACAGCGAGGTTCGAACCCACCATCTCCCAAATACAAGCTGATAGCTACGTGACCCAAGCAGCGGGGCCACCTGCAAAAGATTTACAGAAATAATTGATTCTGTAGAGCATGAAAGTACTCCCTCTCCCAAGGCAACGGTCATCAGGCTGACGAAGCTCCAAACTTTCTTTATAACCTTACCTATTACTGTTTACTCCTGAAATTAAATTTGGGTAGCATGCCAGGTTTTTCCTTACTCCACCAATAAAAGATTTACCACAAGTTTCACTACATGAATTTACTCCCAAAACACCACAACTATGCATAGTTCTGAAGGCCCAGCTTCAAATTGTATATATCCTAAGAATAAGAAGACTGTCCCTTCCTAACCTTATATACGTTACATTAGCACAATAGCATCATCACCGCGGAATCTATTTATCCAGGGTTATAACTGTAGGCTATGTGAAATAAACCCAGTCGTCACACTATACACTGTTAATAAGCCATACACATCCACAATGTAAAATGTCTGCTGTGGGATTGATAAATAACGACAACCATGTCATATTATTCAAAGAACGAGCAAGTAATAAACACTCGGCCTACGTTTTCATCAATTCGTAATTAGTTCTGTGCACAACAACATATTACCTCCAGATTACACACATAAATTATCTCACAGTGTGCATTTCCTCAGCGAGGAATCATCCAGAGTCTTACTTATAAAAGAACACAATGTAGCATCTTCCACCAACTGGTCATCGGAAACTTGATTGCCGAGTTATGCACTCGCCGTGACTCCATAACGCTACATTAATAAAACCGTAAAGAACTCATATAGCAAACACTTCGTAATGGTACCGGTAATCTTCATGAACAGCAACCGCAATAGTCGTGAACAGTAAGTTAATAATAACAAACTCGCAGCAGGCACAATATGCTTTGTCCATCACTCCATGATAAATCAGATATAAGACACTCATTGCACGTGCACATAGGCTATGTATATATAGGCCCAGTCTAAGTAGCGTAATGCGGTCTGCCAAAATCCACAGGAAACAACACTACCATTGCCACATCTTCAAGCGTCTCTTGGTCAATGCAGCCTCGTTCGTTCTGTTCTGTTCTGTTCGTGAAGTTGATTTGGGCTCGTTATTTTGTAAGGACACGGAGTCTTGAACTACTTTTCTTTACTATGTAAGATTTTTTGTTTTGTTGAAGTTGGTAACATATGTACATAGCAACAAGCGTATTAATCTTGTTGAATGATGAGTTGTTAATAGTGTCAGTGTAAACAATTAAAGTAATAAAAGGTCTAGGTGGACGTGAATATTATATTGGACCACATCCAGACAATAATATTAACAAGAGTGGTACATATTGGTGACCCCGACGTGATCTAGAGAAGATATGGCGAATAACGAAAGCGTGCCCGAAGATCGACCAGAAGCAAATAAGGTTAGCGTAAAAATTCCACCTTTTTGGACAGAGAGACCGGAAATTTGGTTTTATCAAGTGGAGGCTCAGTTTAGTATTTGTAAAATTAAGGCAGAAGAAACTAAATTTAACCATTTAGTGTCTCAACGAGATCCTAAATATATAGAAAATATATGGGACATTATTAAAGGTAGTGATGTGAACAGATACTCGTTGGCTAAGGAACGACTATTAAATATATTTAAGGAAAGTGAGGATAAACGCATTAAGAGACTAGTTACTGGAATTGAGTTAGGAGACCAGAAGCCTAGTCAGTTATTGCGCAAAATGCAAGCTTTAGCCGGAGTAGATGTGTCGGATAAAGTCTTAAAAACTCTGTGGTTAGAGAAACTCCCTGATTCCATTAAGAACATTTTGATTGTTAGTGATGAAGGACTTGATAAAGTGGCTATCATGGCCGATAAAATAATGGAAATGAATCCCCGTCATGAATCATATTCAGTTAAACATGGTGACCGGGAACAACATCCTGCCTTCCCTGTTACGATGGACGACATCATGGCTCGAATTTCGGGACTGGAGGAACAAATATCTTCATTATCCATCGGTCATCAGAGTAGATCTCAGCATAGGGGTGAACATCGCCGTCGTAGCAATAGCCGTAGTAAATCCAGGAAGGGGTTTAACCCCGGAGGCAAATATTGCTACTACCATTTTCGATTTGGACGCCACTGTAAACCAGAAAAATGTACTCCTCCATGTAGTTGGTCAGGTCAGGGAAACGGGAAATCGCAGCTGAATTAGCGGCGAATTCCGCTGTTCAAGTCAATAGTCGCAAAACTCGCCTATTTGTCACAGACAAAAAATCGGGATTGCAATTTTTAGTGGACAGTGGGGCTGATGTCTCACTGGTACCAGCTACACCGAAATCTAAAATTGATTTAACTTATAAATTATATGCTGCTAAAGGGACCGAAATTCCTACATTCGGAATTGAAATACGTACTATTGATTTAGGACTTCGACGCAATTTCCAGTGGCCATTTATTGTAGCAAAGGTCAATAAGGCCATATTGGGAGCTGATTTTCTGAGTAAATTCCAGTTATTAGTGGACGTGCGTAACAAGAGATTGATAGATGGTGTAACCAAGCTCTGCACTGAGGGTGAAGTTATGCCAATCTCAGAAGAAAATGCTGTCAGTTCTATGAGTCAAAACATTAAATTTTCAGACCTATTGTTGCAGTACCCAGATATAGCTAAGCCGAATTTAATTCCTGGTGAAATTAAGCATGATATCAAACATCATATTACCACTGAAGGTCCACCCGTGTTTTCTAGGGCTAGACAGCTAGATCCAAAACGTATGGAAGAGGCAAAACAAGAATTCAAATTCATGATAGACAATGGAATTATTAGGCCATCTAAATCCTCATGGGCTAGTCCTCTTCACATGGTTCCCAAAAAGGACGGCACAGTACGCCCATGTGGTGATTATAGGCGATTAAATGAAAGAACAGTTCCAGACCGTTACCCTGTTCCCAGGATAGAAGATTTCCACTGTATACTGCAAGGCAAGAAAATATTTTCCAAAATTGATCTATTCAAAGCATACTTTCAGATACCTATAGCTGAAGAAGATAAGCCTAAGACTGCTATCATCACACCATTTGGACTATATGAATTTAACGTTATGAGTTTTGGACTTCGAAATGCACCTTCAACATTTCAGCGATTTATAAATGAAGTTCTGTATGGACTGGATTTCGTGTTCCCGTACTTGGATGATATTTTAATTGCATCAGCCAGTATAGAAGAGCATAAGTCACATCTACAACTAGTCCTGGAACGACTTTCTAGGTATGGACTTCGTATCAATATCTCAAAGTCAGTATTTGGAGTAAATGAATTAGGCTTCCTTGGATATTGGATAACGCCAGAGGGCTCTCGTCCCCTACCTCAGAAAGTGCAAGCAATTCTGGATTACAAGTTACCTGACAAAATCCATGAGCTCCGTACGTTTCTTGGTGTCGTCAACTACTACAGACGTTACCTGAAAGACGCTGCACAAACTCAAGCCGTTCTGCACGACTACCTTAAGGGAGCAAGAAAGAAGGACAATAGACCTATTCAGTGGACTGAGGAAGCGAAGAAAATGTTTGAAAAGTGTAAATATGATATCGCAAATGCAGCATTATTAGCTTTTCCTAACCCTGACCTGCTGCTAGCACTGTTCACTGATGCATCAGATTTTGCGGTTGGTTCTGTACTCCAGCAATTGGAAAATGGAAGTTGGAGACCGATTTCATTCTTTTCACAGAAGCTGGGTCAGTCACAGAAGGTTTATAGTACCTACGACCGAGAATTGTTGGGAATTTATCTTTCTGTAAAGAAGTTCAAACATCTATTGGAGGGTAGAAACTTTATTATCTTCACTGACCACAAGCCGCTCACGTTTGCTTTCAAGCAAAGAAACGAAAAGGCATCTCCTAGGCAGATGAGACAACTGCAGTACATATCGCAGTTTTCAACCGATATTCGTCATGTCAGTGGTCAAGACAACATTGTTGCTGATGCATTATCTAGAGTTGATGAAGTATCAATAGTGGACTACGACAACATTGCTAAAAGCCAGCTTCAAGATGAAGAATTGCAGCAACTTCGGAATGACAATAAATCCCTACATTTTAAGCAATATCAGCTTCCATCAGGAGCAAAGCTTTGGTGCGACACTTCCACTGCAAATATCAGACCTTACATTCCAAAGCCATTTCGTCGCCAAATATTTCTGCATTTACATGGTTTCGCTCATCCTGGAATAAAGACTACAGTGAAGATGCTAACTACTCGATTTATTTGGCCTAGCATAAGAAGTGATGCACGACAATAGGCTAGATCCTGTATCAGCTGCCAGAAAACAAAGACCACTCGACATACTAAATCGCAACTTGAAGAATATGAGGAGCCTGATGATCGCTTCTGTGTTGTACACATTGACCTCATCGGACCACTGCCACCCTCCAATGGCATGACCTACTGTTTAACCTGTATTGACCGCTTCACTTCCTGGATGGAAGTTATCCCCCTTGAAGATGCAACAGCGGAAAAAGTGTCAAAAGCTTTCTACCATCACTGGATTACAAGATTTGGCGTTCCGTTACGTGTAATCACTGATCGAGGAGCACAGTTCAGATCTCAATTGTTTCAAAACTTGGCTATAATTTGTGGGATAAAACTTCAGCATACTACACCATATCATCCCCAGTGTAATGGCAAAGTTGAGAGACTGCATAGGACTCTGAAGTCAGCTATCAAGGCCCATAATACCACTAAATGGACAGAAATCTTACCTACTGTCTTACTAGGATTGCGGACTGCGCTTCGAGAAACGTCAAGCCACTCAATTGCACAGATGGTATATGGGAAAACTATCAAACTTCCAGGTGAATTTTTTGAGGAACCAACAGCCAAAATTGATCCTGATACGTTCGCATCTGATTTACAAGAGCAAATGCTAAAGCTAAAACCCAGTACACATACATGCACCACGTCAAGATCAGTGTTTGTTCCAAAAGATCTACAGACCTGTACTCATGTATTTCTAAGATGTGACAGGGTCAGAAAACCCTTAGAACCCACTTATGAGGGCCCTTTCCCTGTCATAACACGGCACGACAAATATTTCACCATTAAGATCAAGGGAAAACATGCTAATCTATCAGTGGACAGACTGAAACCAGCTTACCTGTTGCAGGAAAAAGATGGTTCATCTGAGAGCAACCCTATACATCTTCCAAAGGACACCCAACCTCAACACACTGTTGATAAGTCAGCATCAACCACCAGAGTGACTAGTGACTAGTAGTGACTAGTATCATCAAGAATTTTTTTAAAAAAAACATTGTGTTATGTGTATTTATTTTTGTGTTTCTTACAGACACACTCATCACTATCATGAACTATAATTTGTTCGTAACACAGTTACTGGAGGGGGAGTAGTGTAAGGACACGGAGTCTTGAACTACTTTTCTTTACTATGTAAGGTTTTTTGTTTTGTTGAAGTTGGTAACATATGTACATAGCAACAAGCGTATTAATCTTGTTGAATGATGAGTTGTTAATAGTGTCAGTGTAAACAATTAAAGTAATAAAAGGTCTAGGTGGACGTGAATATTATATTGGACCACATCCAGACAATAATATTAACAAGAGTGGTACAATTTCACCCAGACACAATACGGTATTATATTTGTACTAGTTCTACACACGCACACAATTTCAATAAGTAGTACACCAATGCAGTTGACAATGTTTTCTGAGTACGAAGTACTTGAAGATTGAGGGAAGTAGACCATGCAGCAGACTCACAATATGGGTTCAAAGCACTTCAAAGTAGTTCAGGAAAAGACGTATCACCTAGACAATTGAGAGTGAGGAAATACGTATACAAGACTAGGAGATATAGGAAAAGCACAGGGACACAAGGTATACTAATCTTCACGCTAGAGTGGCCGTCTCAGCGACTTCTACAAAACATACACACCGGGCCAACATATAAGGGACAAGCAGGAGAGGGCAGGGGAACGACGGAGGGGTGGATATATGTGAGAGTGTAGGACTTTGGACAGATGGGAAGAAATATCTGAGCAACGTATATGGGGGGATGTAGAGGGGGCAAAGTGTCAGTAAAATCGTAAACAAAAGATGAAGAGGGGCGACAGTGTGTTGATATGAAAATGTACACGCGATCGGTGGAGGGGGAGATGAGAATAAACGGTAGCTATGTGTCTTGTTTGAAGAGGAAGCGTTAGGGAGGGCGGGAGGCAAATCGGAGCTTCGAGATTGGTTACGAAGCTGCTGATCCGCAAATCACGATCTTGCATGTTCATCCACATGAATTACCATCTTCAGCCGTTTCCTACGAGATATACAAGGCCGGGAAATGGACCGATAGCAATGCGGGTCGCAAGTAGTTTTACGAACGTCCGATAGAGGTCTCGACATCGTGCCATGTTGCTCGCGCGAAATACATTCACTTAATAGTACCGGTACATGTTGGTTTTTAAAGACGTAAAAATCTACAAATAATGAAGTTCGGACCACCTAAATGTGATTTCGAGTGTTTGGATGTAAAGTAAAGCACATTTAAGTGGTATTACTTTAGAGGAGTCAAGTGCAATAAATAATAAAAGCAATACATTAAAAATGACTTACCATGATCACTGCTCGTATCACTCACAGTTTTAAGATCTTCCAACTTAAAGGTTTTGTCCTGATGTTATTTTCCAAGTCATGAGCATCTATAATTGTATGAGCTTCATTGTCGAGTATTGGTTTTAAAAGTTTTAAAAGTTTTGTAATGAGAGTTGCAGTCAGTACTTTCTGATCACACTCCTCACATCTGAATGCCTCAGTGAACTTTGGAACAACAAAAACGTTAAGTTTTTAAACTAAATTCGTACTTCCCAGATAACATAATGAGTGACGCGTAAAATTCAACATATTTTGCAGGAAGTAAACAAATTATTTTGAGGGGTAGCGTAATGCTCCACGATCTTTCATCCTAATGAGGCACATCAATGGACTGTCAGTAGCGGCCGAGGATATCTGCCCCAAGCATGATTCACAGTTGGAATTTTCTTCCGCAACTCGAACACGATAACCACATATCATGGCCAAAGAAGACAACTCCAGAGTGACAGGTTTTTTCTGAAAAGGCATGGTGTCATTCTTAATATCAATAGCATCTAAGATAATATAAAACTACCAGGCGAGATGGCCGTGCGGTTAGGAGCGCGCAGCTGAGAGCTTGCATCCGGGAGATAGTGCGTTCGAATCCTAGTGTCGGCAGCCCTGTAGATGGTTTTCCGTGGTTCTCCATTTTCACACCAGGCAAACGCTGGGGCTGTGCCTTAATTAAGGCCACGGCCGATTCCTTCCCACTCCTAGCCTTTTCCTATCCCATCGTCGCCATAAGACTTATCTGTATCGGTGCGACGTAAAACTAATAGCAAAAAAATCTTCCAGATATTTTAGGCCTATTAAAAATAGTACATCTGAAAGAAAATAGAATAATCGCGAATTGATTAGTTAGCTTACCTTCGAACGTCTCATCGAATAGGCCTATTTCCAGAACTGTTGCTCATCAGGATTACGATTATAGTGCACTCTGGGCTTGATAGCCATTTCATCTATGATAAGGGATCCTAACGTTTCCTCCACGCATGTCAAATTCATTACTTCGTAATGGAGGTTTTCTTTAATGAGGTGGTGGTGGTGGTGGTGGTGGTGGTAATCATTGTTTTAAGGGTAAGTACAACTAGGCACTTCAAAAAATAAAGATATCGGCCAAAGGAAGACAAGAACCACGTGAAAATGAAAGAATCCCTAGGCCTGGGGAACCTAATACCGTGGGGGTCGGAAAGAACAAGAATTGGCCAAGAAGAGTCGGATAGGATAGATGAAAGTAAGGAGCCTAGCACAAGTAAGTGGAAGCAATGCCAGGTCTCAGCTAAGGGTCCAGTGGTCGCTAACCCACGTTCCAAATTTCGGGGCCCCTTTTAGTCTTCTTTTACGATGGGCTGGAGATACCGTGAGGGTTATTTTACCGCCCCCACCCACAGGTGTATCATTAATGAGGGGTGTTATTCTAGTTTTTTCGATTCGAAAAGCAACCATAGGCCAAATTCGTGTCTTCTGATGCGGTAGTCGGAGGCAGTGAAGTGATCTAATGAATCTTTAACCCATAATCTGAAGTCTCAATATTTTAAATGTAAATTACAGACTCTGGATGACTTCCCAGGCGACCAAAGCGAACCTAACTTCTCCCCACCCCCGTCCGGATGTAGCAATTACCCACTTCTCATTTAAAACTGGATCGGCTGGAAATGATTGAAAACTCCAAATGTTCTTTTTTCTTTTTCTTTTTTTTTTTTTTTACGAATTGGACTTACAGTACGATATACCATATTTTATAGAGTATATGAAATTTACTTCCAATTCATTTGAACACTAACAGTAAGTGAAATCTGTAAGTAAACGTATTTAAAAACACTTTTCTCCATATGTTAATACACTACAGCACATGAAAACTATAGCATGATGTCGAGACATCTGGCGGCGGTACTACGAACCTGGTTGGGGACGGTTTGTATGCTCAGAACTAGCGCACACTTCCCGGCCTTGTATATCTCGTAGGCAACGTTTCAGCACACGCGTCCCGGCCTTACCCCGGGTGCCTAAACAACACGTTGCAACACTTTTAACCGAGTTCAACCGTCTTTCCTGATATAGCAGCGGTTTTCCAGCTTACACAATCTCAACTGCTAGGCCATGTTTACAGAGTCTTACCCAAACAGAAATGTATACAAAATATAATGATGCACATACAGTATTCAATATTCCCTAACTATACACATACTTCTTAGAATATTATTTTATTACAGCTTAATCTAAAAACTCACATGATATTTACTACTTTATATTGCAAATTATTTTACGAAAATTTCCTAGCCTAAAATTGGGAGATAGTCATATACAAACATTTCCAACCCTAAAATTGGGGATCATACTCTCGTACAGTTAAAATGTTATTTAACCCTTTGACCGCCAGCCTCATACGTGGTGCCCATGCCCTATACCGCCAAGGCCAAATGAGCACTTTTTTACCTTACAGTAAATTATTCGTAATAACTTCTGTTCAATTTATATAAATTGGATGGACATTTTTTGTTTCAAAGGTAATGCTTCGGACATTTTATTGATGTAAATTAATGCACCTTTATTTTATAAATTTTTATTTTATGAAGTGATAATTCAAATAAATGTTTCCTTTCTTTGAAAAAAGTATATCATGATCAAAAACCGGTAAGAAAAAACTATTTTACTATCAAAAGCTGCATTATTTTAGAGAGGTGGTGCTTCCTATGCTATATATAAAAAGTAGAGCCTTATGTACAATATTACAGTTACAATAATATTATTATTGTTGTTATTATTATTATTATTATTACATTAACGTGAAATGTTCTAATCTTACATTATATGCAAATGCTGCAGTTCCGGGTTCGTTTTAAGTAAAAAATTACTACAAATATCTATTTCACACAGACTTAACGCTCAAAAATTCACTTTTTGCCTTAAAAATATGATACAAGAAATGACTTACTAATATTTACACATGTTTATGACGTGTTCTAGCAAATGTGCTTAGGAAGGCACAAAGGGTGTACACTCTTCTTACACTGTTTACAAATGTATCTGGTCTTTTTTCCATTTACCACCTTTACTAGTACTAATCTTTCTGAATACGGAACAGTTGCGTTCCTTTTTTTCGGTAAAATATTAAGGGGTTCGTTACCCGCCCGCGGGAGCCGAATTGCCGCTTGGCCACCAAGCCACTCGGCAGCAAGTTCCTCAACTAAACTTTTTGTATATAGTCTTATTTAATCCAAACACTAGTCCAAAACTGGTATTATAGATTATTAAAACGAATACATAACTTGGAAAGTATTTTCCGGAACGTACGATCGATCGGACGTTGGCGGTTAAAGGGTTAAATATGTGGCTGTAACTAACGAACTATGTTATGGTACAGTAGGGGTTAGTGCTACAGTCTTATATAAATACACAATATATAAGTGAAAAAATATGAATTTTATAAAAGGTGATTATAACAACCAGTCGAATAGCCTACCATATTTCTCCAAACCAAGGAATTTTTATCCCAGAATCTCATGTGAAAAGTCAAGGGTCGTCTTCCATTCGCAACCTAACAGTGATGAATACCACTGGCAGCTACAACGGTAACTAAACTGCTTACCTTCATCCCCTCGCGCTCATAAAACTTTATCTTCAAAGCCCGTGCCTTTATTAGTCCTATAGGCTACACTGCTAGCCGCAGCAACCGGCTGTACAGTGCCTCTGCGTAACGACACTGGTTTTTAAAAAAATAGTGAGGAGAGAATGACATTCTACTTGGCGGGAGACAGGCTCGCAGTTGCGAGCAACTGACAATGCCCTAAATAAAAAAACAAATGTTGCTGTATTAGCCTCTACAAAAGCGTTTCTCAAATCCACAGAATATGGCTTCAAAACATGCGAGCCTTTGAATTCTTAGAAAGGCCATGGCTGCGCAGTTGTAGAGTTACAATACGTCTACTGTACCCGACACACAGAAAAAGTAACAGTTTTACAGACAGCAGGAGTATTTTCGTGATGGATCGCTGTATTGTAGAGACGTGGAACAGGTATTGCTGGCAAATTTTCAACGGGTTCTCTTCGATTTTATGATGTCAATTTTAATTTAATGGTTACGAAACTCGCAGAAATAAAAGATAATTGTGCAGCCACAAGAAAATACGGCATAACTAAAACCAATGTTCGGCGCTGGCGTGAAGGCAAAGATAGTCTAAAAATGCGAACTGTACAAGAAAGGCATTCATACGATTTCACAAAGCACTTTTTAAGCCTGATTTAATTTTTTTGAAGGAAAGAGTGGGGGTCGTCTTGCATCCAGGGTCGTCTCGGGTTCAGAAAAATATAGTTCTTATAGTTTAGGCAGTTTCTGTTTTCATTCTACTCCAGAAATGATTTTTTCACCTTTTTGTCATATCAAGTTACGTGCTTATACAATTGTAGCAAAGAGGAACTTATTTTAAAGTTATTAAAGTCTCTTACGATTCTTTGCCGGTCGTTGTCGAGTGCATTGTTTAACAAAGTGGTTCCCTTACGATAGCTTTTGTAACGCAAAGAGGAAAGCGAACGCCTAATCCTTGGAACAGATGCAAGAGGTAAGTCTTTACTAGAGTTTATTATTGGAACTGAGTTGACGATACTAAACCTACGAAACAACCCTACATTTATAAATAAAAGTCATAGGGAGGTAATATTTAATAGACTTTACACTAAGCACTACGCATATTGCAAACTTTATTAAAGACTGGAAGGTGCTGGAGGGAACAATCACTGGCAGACCACCAGCACACAAATTTGCAATAGATACAAGACTATGTGGGATTGAGATGTACAGAGACTGAAAAAGAACTAACTGGGACAGATACAGAGAAGTTCTAGGGAAGGCTGTACAAAAAATTCCAACTAACGTGAGAGCACAGAAAGAATTGGATGAGTCAGTGGAACTATTTAAAGAGGCCATTATAGACTCATTCCATGAAAACTGTCCTAACAAAGAAAAGAAAAACACCAAAAAAGTAAGGTGGTGGAACAACAATAGCAATATCATAGGGAGCTCACTGAGTATAACCTAGAGATACAGAAAGAAAAAAAAGAAAAAAAAATCTTGGAGACTGTTCTGCGAGAAAGTAGAATCACACACTGAAACAACAAGGCTCCAGAAGTTCTGAAAGCAACCCATATAAATCAATTGGGTAAACTGAAGAAACCAGGTGGGTCATTTACTAAGGCAGGGAGGGACATGCTGGAGATACTAATGGTGTGTCACTTTCCTGAGGCTGAGGAAATGACAGAGGAAGAAATGGTTGGAACAGAGACCGGATCTCGAAGAGCAGACTGGAACTGTGCCAAGAAAATAATAAAACATTACCATGTAAAATTGGCAATCTGCACGTTTCATCCTATAAAGGCTCCGGGGCCAGATGAGATACTTCCGATACTCCTACAAGAAGGATGGGAGATACTCATCAATGCCCTGATGGACCTTTTCAGAGCTAGTCTAGCTTTAGGGTACATGCCAAAATCATGGTCTGAAGCTAAGGCAGTATTCATACCTAAGGCTGGAAGGGCAAATTATGCCAAAGCATACAGACCCTTATGTTTAACCTCCTTCATGCTGACAGCAATGGAGAATATTCTGGATAAATATATCAGAAGAATGGTGCAACTGAACTCTACGTTACATGAAATTCAGTTTGCATATAGACCTGGCAGATCCACTGAAGTAGCATTCCACCAGTTGGTTTGTAAACTAGAGGAAAGCCTATAATATAAAGAAATTGCACTGGCAGCATTTCCAGGTATAGAAGGAGCCTTCAGCAATACAACCTATGACTCTATGATCAAAGCATTGGAAAAGAGCAAGGTGAGTAAAACCATCTCAAATGGATTAAATCCATGTTAGACGGAAGATAAAAGCAACCGTCTTTGAAGAAACGCTGACGGTTAGGCCAAGGCTGTGCTCAGGGTGGAGTTCTTTCTCCTCAGCTGTGGAACCTCGTGGTGAACAAAATCATAGCTATGCTTAACGAACAAGGTTTTTATACACAAGGATATGCAGATGACCTAGTGATTGTGGTATGAGGTAAGGTGATGAGTGTTTCCAGGACCTCATACAAAGATCACTTACCAGTGTGAAGAACTGGTGTCGGAAAGAACAACTATCAGTCAACCCAAACAAGATAACTCTGCTCCCTTTTACAAGGAGGAAATTAGAGGGATAGAGATCACTAAAGCTCTTTGGGCAAGATGTATACATGTGTATATGGAAGAACAGGCACTTCACCTATGTGTAGTGTTAGATGAAAATCTAACCTGGAATCCACATATAGAAAGGAACATAACCCGGGCCAAGAACTTGCTGTACGCATGCAAAAGAGCTGTCAGGAAGACATGGAGCCTAAGACCATCAATGGTAAGGTGGATATATACAATGATCATTAAACCGTTGATGGCCTATGCTGCAATCATCTGATGGCAGAAAGTAAGCCAAGGAAAAGTCAGTAGTAGATTGGATAGCCTACAGAGAATGGCATGCATAGCCGTAACTGTGGCTATGAAAACTACGCTGACAGAAGCCTTGAATACTTTACCTGACCTCCCATCACTATGCAGTTTCATAAAAGGACAGGCTAGAATGAGTTCATATGGATTAGCACAATCAGAGTGCTGGAATGCACAAAAACCCAATAAAAGACACTGTAAAATTAACAGTAATAACAGAGGAAGTTCTACACATGCCTTCTGGTCATATGATAGCAAAGTACAACTTTGAAAAACCGTTTGAGACCCAGATAATAAAAACAGAAGACTGGGATATCAACAAATGGAATACTGAAAAAGAAGATATAGTGTGGTGGACTGATGGCTCAAAGACTGGGGATGGCACAGGAGGAGAGATCAACGGGGGAAGACCTGAGAGATCAATCCAGATGAGCCTGGGCAAACACACTGCAGTCTTTCAAGCGGAAGTGATAGCTATCACAACATGTCTTGAAGAAAATTTGAAAATGAACTATAGGAATAAGAACATCTTCATTTTTACGGACAGCCAAGCAGCCATTAAGGCACTAGAAACAGTCCAGATAATATCCAGAATTGTCTGGTATTGCCATTCACTTCTCCTGAAGCTCTCAATGTACAACATTGTCAGAATAATATGGGTACCAGGGCATGCAGGTATAGAAGGAAATGAAAAGGCAGATAAACTGGCCAGGGAAAGGGCAGAAACACATTTTGTAGGCCCAGAATCTGTATGTGGGATTTCCTATGGACAAGCCCGACACTATATAGGAAAATGGGTACAAAAGAAATGGAGAACTGGAAAAATACTCCAGGATGCAGACCTGCAAAGGAACTGATAAAAGGACCAAACAAGAAGCACACTAAATTACTGTTGAAACTCAGCACAGAAAATATAAGATGGGTAGTAGGACTGTTGACAAGACACTGCCGTCTGAAAAAACACCTACATAGAATTGGAGTAATAAGAGACAATATATGTAGGAAATGCAATGAAGCAGAGGAATCAGCTGAACACATACTTTTCGAATGTGAGGCGCTGGGTAGAATCAGACTCTCCACTCTAGGACTACCAGGTGAAGAGAGAGAAAAAATCCAAGAAGACCCAATAAGAACAACCTGCAGCTTTGTGAAGGGAGCAGGTATATATAGGTGGGAATGAAGGAAAAACATGGTAGCAAAAGATCTTAGTGGTCGATGCTAATTAGGAACTAATATTTACTAATATTTAGAGGCCCCATGAAGAAAAGAAGAAGAAAAAGTGCTTACGATATTTTGGAGGGATTGATTTGAAGGACTATAAGGCATGAGAATAATAAGAGATTTTCTTAAATGATTGTATTAAGAAATGTAGATAAAAAACAATAGGAAAATTGACTTACTAGACTACAATAAGTCAATAACAGTGGAAATTACACTCATTACAGTACAATATTCAGAAAAGAAAATTTTATCAGCCTCTTCAACTGTTTGTATTAATAGATCACTGTGTGTGGGAGTCATAAGTAATGTTTAGATACTCCTCTTGTGTCACCTGCAATCTCCTCGTTGGATACCACCCATCACTGTTCAGAAGTACCTTCAGTTTCCACGGCAATTCGCTCACAAATTTATGAACAAGATAACTAATGTCATGGCATGTGGCTCCAGAGAGGCCCGGTGCAGGTCCTTCGCCGGATAGGCGAACTCAATTAAAACCCTCCTATTATTTCTAATCTTCTTCCAGTTAAAGCCTAACTTTTTTACAATACTTCTCAAACTGATACAACCTCCTTGGAAACCAATTCTCTTTCCTGATACAGGTTGTAATTTAGTTGCTTTCTGAAGAATGTAAAATTCATGGATTGTGTGTCAAAGTCTTAAAAATCCATTACACGCTTTCCCTTTCAGTGTTTTTCCTGGTGTATTAAATGAAGTTTCTTCAGTCTTGAGCTGTCTCTGTTTGTTTTTTTGTTTTTTTTTTCTACTCGTTTAACGTTACACTAACACACTGAAGGTTTTTGGCAATGGAGGGGTGGGAAAGGGCTGGCATTGGGAAGGTAGTGGCTGTGGCCTTAAGTAAGGTACAGCCCCTGTATTTGTCTATGTGATACTCAGGAACCATGGAAAACCATCTTCAGGGTTGTCAACGGTGGGATTCAAACTTTCTATATCCCGAATGCAAGTTCATAGCTGTGGAACTATAAGTGCATGGCCAACTTGCTCGGCTAAAATTCTCTTGACCGTCCTCTACAACACTTTTGTTGCATCTGCTATTTTGTTGTACTTCCAACAACTCCATTCTATACTGTTTCTTTGTTCTATTGTTTGCCCTCAGCTTCCTTATTCATAAAACTATGAACACTAAATAATCTCTTGCATTTCTCCTCTTGTCGCAAACTTCAGTTTAGAATTTTTTGCAGCATAATTCACTTTGGGCATGAACAGTAGGAATAGGTACTGACAATGAACCAATTTGTTTAGGACTGACCGTACTTGCTCAGTCAAGTCTACCATAAGAAGCATCCCCTAGTATTCTCTTCCCACCCTTCTTCTGCATTCCACTAGTATACCAGATGGCAATCAACATGCAATAGATCCGCCAGCAGGCTTTGGCTTAGGTTTCAATGGCTAAATTTATTTGAGGCAGTTATAAAATGTGTACTTCAGCAATAACCGACAACAGTCACGAACAATGAAACTGACGCATCTCTCGTTCCCTCAAGTTTTAAAGCTTGTGCTGTACGATAACCTGCTGTACTGTATATCACTGATGGTGATTACGATAATTTCTTTTTTATGTTGTTTATATCCTCTAGATTAATTTGATGCTTACGATACTTGCACAGCAGAGTCCGACTGACCTATAAACATCATAACCTCAATTTTGACAAAAATGTTGCTTATGACACTTTGCCTTTCCAGGGACGATATATATTTTTATATACTAGTGCTACAGAGCAGCCTAACTCCTGATGGTCTTTTTTTAATTCTGGGACGCCCTCTCTCTTGGTGTTGAAAGTATGGAGCACTTGAGCTCAGGATATCGAGTGAAGACCTCAATGGTTAACTTGACAGAAAAGGATTTCAGTATATCGAGTGAAGCAAAAGTGGCAAAACACATTCCTATGTAACATCTGCACTTCAGTGGTGCAGCTACAAAATGCACGTGTAGTCCATGCAAGGAGTACATGTGTAGTAGTTCTGCAATGTTTAGCGAAAGGCTGTGTGACAAGCCAAACACCAAAACAAATCATTAAATCATTATGGAATGCTGTCTTAACATTTTGATCGAAGACTATGGCATACTCCTAACAATCTCAATTAACAGATTCAGTTCAAATCATGAGCACTGTATGACATCATATGGAAATGATAGTAATGTTGGTAATGAACACTGGACATCAACAGTTTCTTTACCGAGAGTTTGCTGCAGAGGATGACTGCCTGAACATGCTACGTGTGGTGAAGTCTAATTCACTATCACTAGAATGAAGAAATAGAGAAAAAAGTTGAGATGCAAATACAATGTTCTGGCTTAAGAAGTGGAATATTTGAAAAACCATTATGCATATGTGAAGTATTATGATGACCCAATATTCCATACTTGTTATTAATGCACACCATATGTGTGATATCTACACTTGGGTTATTTCAAGACAATACCTTACATGTATGTTCCTTTTTTACTAATAGCCACACGCTGTCATATCGTTAGTTTATAACTTTATAAGATACGAAAATTATAAAGCATGGTATGATGCAAAGGACAAGGACGGGAAGTACTGAGCAAGAGAAACCCCTTTTGTTAATAGCCTGCATGTGTTCGAAATAACAAGTGAAAGATCATTGAGACATGCAAATGTCCTATGTTCTCAGATATGGACTAAAGGATTTCATGGGACTGTGTACTTGTTTGGAACTAGAGGTGCCTCCTCAATATGGACAACTTCTCAGTGGTCAGTTTGGAAAGATGCAGTAGGAGTTAATTACTTCATGCTTTAAAAAGAGCTTTCACAAAAACACTTCTTCCCAATCACATCAACATTATGCCCATATAAGAAGTAAACTGGGTAAAATAGGTAAACTAGAACTTTCAAAATTTCATCATAGATACTTGACTGGAGTGCAAGTATAACTTAATTTAAATCTACATCTGGAAGAACCTAAATAAGGGGGTGTCCATATATTCTGTCCGGCTCCATGGCTATATGGTTAGCGTGCTGGCCTTTGGTCAGAGGGGTCCCGGGTTTGTTTCATGGTAGGGTCGGGAATTTTAACCAACACTGGTTAATTTTGCCGGCTCGAGGGCTGGGTGTATATGTCGTCTTCATCATCATTTCATCCTCATCACGATGTGCAGGTCACCTCCAAGCATCAAATCAAAAGACCTGCACCTGGCAAGCCGAACATGCCCTCGGACACTCCCGGTACTAAAAGCCATACACCATTTCATTTCCAGATATTCTGTAGCGAGAACAACTGGTTCTGTACTTATCTGATGTGTAAAGTATTTCAAGTCAAGTTTTAGTATATTAAAGCTTCTAATGTGCTGATATTAAATGGCACAAGTTCAACCACCTGCAAGTTGTACAAGTTCAGTAATTATGTGAGTGAGCGTATCATTTAATATCTTTAAAAGAAACCTATTAAGAACGACAACCAAAGCTGTGAGTCAGTCTACTATTCTACTGGACGTCTCTGTATTATATTCAGGAATTCAAAAGGAAATTTCCTATTGGACAGTGACTATTCAGGCTACTAAATTGATAACTATTCTTTCACTGCTAATATTTTATAAATATTATCAAGCCACAATTATTCCGGTGACACTTCAGCTAACTTCATTCAATGAGTATAAGTAATGGAAAGGAACAAATAAGTGACAAAGTCATATATAGAAAAACATGAAAATTATTTGACTTTCTTCTTATCCCACACTTCCCACATCAAGACTGAAAATCTGTCAAGATGTAGCCTGCCGTCCTAATGAAGCTGGGATGCAGAAGTGAGCTTGTCAGGGGCTGAGAATTAAAGGATGTAGAACAATTGGGACTGATGAGGAGAGCGCCAAACTATTTGAAGGCAGCAGAGCATGAAGGTATGTAGATTGCTGTTGTCCATTTTGTGTTTACATGTTTAACCATACCACAGTTTCCCTCATTACTGCTCCCTCTTCCGATGTTGACTTGTCATGGTATTTATCGTATTATATGTTCCTACTGATGTTCATTCAAGGAGTAAAATATTTTTTCTGTGAAGTGTTGATTTAGATATTTCCTTTGTTTTTACAAGTTGCTTTACGTCGCACTGACACAGATAGGTCTTATGGTGACGATGGGACAAGAAAGGGCTAGGAGTGGAAAGGGAGAAGCCATGGCCTTAAGGTACATCCCCAGCATTTGTCTCGTGTGAAAAAGGGAATCCACGAAAACCATCTTCAGGGCTGCCAACAGTAGGGGTCAAACCCATTATCTCCCGAATAATGGATACTGGCTGCACTTAAGCGACTGCAGCTATCGAGCTCAGTCCCTCCTTTGTTTTTATTTAATAAGTAACCAGAAGCATGGTTACAGGTGTGGTCAAGATAAGGCTGATCATCAGAACAGGATTCCCCAATCATCAGACAACAGTTAATGTATCAAATTCAAATGTGGTTTTAATATCCATCAGAATGCATAAATAACTGATACCCAACCTTTATTTTATATTCTTCTACAGTCACTGTACTGTATAATCTATATAGAAATTATTTTTATTGATTTAAAGGACTATGATAGGATTCCTAGAGCAAAACTTTGTGAAAAATCGATACAAATAAAAGGTACAAAGAAAATGGTAATAGCATACTTGCATATTGTGCATATATTATATTCATAGATAAACAGGACAATTGCCAGGGACCAAATCCACTGCAGTTAGCAGGAGGGGAAACCATTTTCTAAGAAATGCAATCAAGTTTAAGAAACAATAAGAAAAAACTGCCAGAGGCAAGTAAAGGGCCAGTTTACATGAAGTTTAGCTGTCAGTACTGACAATACTTCTCCATAATTGTGTGTGTCAGACTGAATTTTGTAAGCTTAAATGAAAATTACATAAATATTATGTAATTCATTAGCTTATCTTGGAGATACCAGAAGTGGCGATCGACCACCCTTATGCAAATGTTTTAAACAGGTTGCACGATAAATGCCTTGATTTCATTTCTCTATGAATATTACAACTAGGCAGATTTTGTTTTCAAATAAGGACTTCTACTATCCCTACTAAAAAGGATTAAGCATGCTTTTACCCCACGTGATAAGTTTAAAACTCGATAAAAATGATCCAATCAAAACAATTGTTTTACTCACCAACGTACCTAACAAATAATATGTTATTGTTTTTACATCCCCATTATCTACTTTTATGATTTTTGGAGACTCCAGGCAAAACATACTATGCGTTAATAAACAAATGGACACAACGAACGTACTAAACTAAACATGATAATAAAATTAATTACCACCACATCTGTAGATATCCATAAATGCGGCCAGTTTTCTGTTATTTATTTTTATTCTTTCCGTAGTAGAACTTTTGGCACTATCCGGGCACTTGATAGCATACCTAACCCAAACAATGTGTTCTCCCTTACCTCAATTACAGCTGTTTAGGTAAACCCTGATGTGATAAATGTGGGAAACAAGCATGAAGGTCTGGCTTCTAACAGCTGCAGTAATCCAAAGAATGCTTCCAGTCACTATGTACAGTAAAACCTTGATGCATGCCTTGATGGATGCCGGACAACGATAAATGCGACTGACATATAAAATAGGGGAAAAGCAAAATAATAAAATACGGGTACTATATTAAGGCATTCTTCAACATGTAAATATAATAATGATTCTGATGATGGCGTGTATCATCCGTAGCCAGGTGCAGATCTTTGAAGTTGTCGCGTTACAGCCGATCTACACGCTTATGAAAATGCGACTGTACTTAAGATGAATCCTAATGCGTAAGTCAGCGCACACACACAGCCCCCGAACTGTCGGAATTAAACACCGAAAGTTAAAATCCCTGACCCGATTGTGAACCCTCGAACTGAAGGCCAACATCTGTTAACCATTTAGCCATGGAGCCGGACATGCTCATACTATACATAACCGTATCAATATATTGCAATCATAATATACACGATGAAAATATAAACGCGCGACTTTTACGCCATTTCATTTCACTTTTCCTTACTCTTAGTAGTAAATGGAAAACCTTCAAGGTCAATTCTCTTATTCCAAATTAATGATATATGCGGATATCACGGTGATAACCTGTATTTTGGTAAAGATTCCATAGTAGACACTTCGCAAACGATCCCACAAGGCACAGCTCGGACGATGTCACAGAGGTTAGAAATTCAACATGGCACGCCTCGGACGATGTCACAGCGGGCTAAATAATGCTGCCAATTTAGAAATTAGTTTCAAGACCAGGCTAGTGAAAAGATTATTGGTCTGGCTTGGTTAGGTCCGGCTTGTAACAAGACAACTGGGTAGGGAGAAGCAAAGTGGTCAACAGACCTCTCGCATCCCACATACATCACAATGTACAACACGATTAATAACCCTGTGACTAATTAAAATGTACCCAGTACACGCTGTAACTATTTTAAACTGTGCGATTTTCTCATTTTCAACAAAGTTGGCAACCCTAACCAGCCAATAGCAACACAGAAAATGGTGGCAATTATGAGTTTTAGAGTGCCTACGTTTTAATTCTTGTAAATAAAAATACTTCTACGGGCCGGATAGTGGTTCGAGGAGAGGCGTTAGCGCCAGGAGGCTCGTAGTGACGTTGCACGTGAATAACCTGCGCAAAGCACTCCAGCCTATGAGATCCTTGCTCAAGACTAGCAACTCGTAATCGCTCGTACATTCTCGCTTAACAGATTGCCACTATTATATGCTAGAGTATTCAGCTGTCTCTTTGAATTAGACATTTGCGTATTTTTTTCTTACGTACGATCGATCCATGCGAGAAAACTGTGGCCAAGCACAAATATTATTTTGATGATCAATGCGATAAAATGATAGTTCATGGAACAATAAATGCAGGGAAATTTGACATTGGTTTATATTGAACATTTTTGGGACCGAATAAATTGTACGATGGATATGGGAAAACGACAGTTCTGGGAACGATGCATTGAGGTTCTACTGTATTACATTCCCTATGGGAATCAATATCTATATCTTTAGAAGTACAACTCGAAACATATGCTAGTTGCCACGCTTCATTTGTAGGAAGGGGTCTTAGGGAGATGTTTAATAAATTTCCGATTTCTTTGCAATCATTTAAAACAAGGCTAGGAAAACAACAGATGGGGAATCTGCCACCTGAGCGACGTCCTAAATGCAGATAAGTAACGACTGTCTGATACAGCACTGCTTTATTCAGAAGGGGTTGCTTCTGCAACATATACATCAACCGGGAATAATAGAGACCATCTCCAGAAATATTCTGCAAATAGATTCTCACTGTTTGGACTTTATAGTCAGGAACAAAACTATTTTTAAGAGTTTCAAAAAGATGTGATCTTGAATGCTCTCGAAGGCAGTGCATGGCAGTGAAGAAGACTTCATATGGAATGACGATACACCGGTAGCAGGGAAGTTGGCGGCACATGACGACGATAATTCAAATGAAATCAGTGATCAGGTTTACTGTGTGGTAGGCCGACAGCTCAATTGACAGACCATTAAGTTCTTTTGTATTAATAATACATAACACAATAATACAAAACCCTTATCCCTTTTCTCTACAGGGTCGAGTATGAAGCAAGACAAATCTTCGTAGAGTTTTTACAACCGGATGCCCTTCTTGACGTCAACCTCATCATAGGAGTTGATGAGATGAAACGAATGATGTGATATAAGAGTAACTAAAACTGACTCTATTTTTATGTATATGTAGGCCTAAAAGTCATGTGCACACCATTTATTATCTTTTTGAATTTTGAAATACTGCCTTCCAATGAAATAGCCAGTAAAACTTAGAATACATTCATGAGTTTTTTTTAAAGAATAGTGTAGAATGTTTATATGTACAATTTATAACCTAGAAGTCATGTGTTCACTGCACAAAATTTGATGTTATTACATATTGGACCCCCCCCCCGCTCTTACTTTTTTTGGACGTAAAAGTGGAAAAAAGGGGGTCAAATACGTGAGTAAATACAGTTATTTTAATAGAGTTTGAAATGTGCATTACTGAATACAGATTGCCTATTTGTAACACAGTCGTCCTTCATTAACGCGTTCTCACTATAATGTGATTTTAAAAATATACATAATTATCTAAAATATTTAAAAAATATACAAGTTAGGTTGTGGATTCATAATCTCCCTGTGGACGATCTTTTGATCAAATGTGCGACACTGAAAGGTGGCGTGTAGTCAGTCTAAAAGAGAGCACAGAGTAGCTGTGTTGATGGGTTGAAGAAAATAAATGAAGGTTAATGGAGGCAAATCAACTGTTACAACTTTTACAAACAGGAACATTAAAACTGAATTTGAATATACTTTGGATGAGGTAGTTATCCCAAAAGATGGCAAGTGCAAATACTTAAGTGTGACATTTGAAAGTAATTTGCACTGGAAGGGTCATATTGATGACATTGTTGGGAAAGCATACAGATCGTTACATGTCATAATGAGGATACTTAAAGGATGCAATAAAGAATTAAAACAAAAAGAAAAAGTTACTTAAGTATGGTCCGTCCATTATTGGAATATGCAAACAGTGTTTGGGATCCTCACCAAGAATACCTAATAAAAGAAATAGATAGTATGCAGAGGAAAGCAGCAAGATTTGTAACAGGGGATTTCAGGAGAAAGAGTAGTGTATCAGAAATGTTAAAGGAACTTGGGTGGGAAACTTTAAGTAAGAGAAGGGAGAAAACTAGACTTATAGGATTATATAGAGCCTATACAAGAGAAGAAGCATGGGGAGATATCCGTGAGAGGCTTCAGTTGGAAAATAATTATATCGGCAGGACAGACCACAAATATAAAATTAGAAGGAATTTTAGCAGAAGCGATTGAGGTAAATTTTCATTAATTGGGAAGGTTGTGAAAGAGTGGAACAGTTTACCAGGGGTAGTGTTTGATCCTTTTCCAAAATCTGTACAGATATTCAAGAAGAGAATAAACAGCAACAAAGAAAATGAAGTGTTAGAGGGCATTCGACCAGTGCAGCCAAAGTAGGGGACTGCCTGTACGGGTGAAGTACAGTGGGGACTTCAAGGGCCCTGGGACCGCTATGGTAGCTGTGAAAGCCCTTCAGGAACTCTGAAAAGTGGTGGCAAAAGGGGCTCTGGTTAAGACGCAGCAGGTCGTTATGCTACTTAGGTTCCAGAATGGGTAAAAAAAAAAAAAAAGTAAATAAATGCAATGTAAAGTTTAATCTTATACCAGTTGTATAGTATCATTTGAAGTAATTCCACATAATGTATATCAGTTGACTATATTTGAAAGTAGTACAGGAGATATTATAAGTAGAATTTTGTAAACAATATAAATTTATTAAGGATGAGCTGTGTGTTTAAGAGAAAAAATTGTTAGCGTAAATTGTATAATATTGTATTATAGGAAAATTTTCTTCTCTTGTTAATTTAATATTTAGTGGTTGACAATAATGTATTTTAGTGTACCATTTGCCACCGAGGTAGTCACCTCATTTGCAAATAAAGAGATTTTGAATTTGATGTGAGAGACAGAAGAAGATTGGCTAAAATCTGTGAACAACATGTGCAATTGTGTGATTGTCAGTAATTGTAAATTTTGTTTCCTACCATGGGCCTTAAAGGGCTGTTTAAAGTAATAAATGATGATGATGATGATTACTGTTCAAGTGCAACAAGTTCTATATGCGTGCGATAATTTTTGAACCATACTTGTGGAACATCCTGTGACACACGCTATCTTTCCATCTGACTCTCTTGTCGGAAATCCCTCAGAACAAATAATAAATAATGTTGCGTTGTCTCAGTGTTAACTGGCGGCATGTGGTCAGTATTAGAGAGTACATTGAGTTAGCAAACTATGTTTTACTGTTTCTAAAATTGTTGTGGAAAAACAAAACGATGGTCAAAATTCTTCCAAAATCAAAAAGCAAAGGAAATCAATAACACTAGAAGAAAAGCTGGAAGTTTTAAAGTGATATGAATGCAATGATCACACTGTAGACATATTCATAGCTATAGTCCTCTCCGTGTAAGGACGTACCCTAAGGGTGCAACCTTACCCTTTCTCCCCTGTAATATTAAGGTATCGATTTATAGTTACTTTTCTTGCTGTTGGGTATTTTGCAGGTCTTTTTCACTGTCGGTAACCATACAGTTTAGGGACCCTACTTGCCGATACGACGTCATACATTAACTGTTAATCTAGCACGTTGGCAACGTTCAATCACTGTTCTAGCATGAATTGCGTGTTGCCACCGCATCGCCGTTAAAGTCACTAGTGATACATTTGCGAGAATATTTAAAGCATATTTTCTTTTTCTGTGGGATTGTAAATCTATACCAAGTAAGTAGAATTGTGGCATGTTCGGATAATGCATTTATTAACATTGTTTGCGCGAAATGATTAAAGTGCTCAAGTACGTCAGTCTCATGTCTAGATCTACCGGTACACGAAATAACTCTTGCGGGACGAAATTTTGGCAGTAGAACTTATGACATTATTATTTTCAAATCCGCAGTGAACTTGAAACCTGACCTAATTTCCGTTCACGGAGCTTGGCACATTAGTATTCCTATATGTTTCCTGATAAGCTTGAAGATATAACCAGCCTGCAGGCTGAAAATATGCCCAATAATTTCTCTCCTTACTGGTTACCGGTGTTGAAGAGAGAAGGAAATGTTCGCGCAAAAGAAAGGGAAGTCATTGGATGTCTGGAACTTTCTAAAATCACACTGCAAAGACTTATTAAATAAATTGCATCGTTTAACACGCCCCTCTTGTCAAGAATATGGTTATAGTACGCCTAGTGTATATCAAAATAAAGACGGATAATTTGAGTGAGAAAGTGTGTTTATATCCTTAATTCCTCATTGAGCGTGGAAATCGACGAGATATTCATAATTATCTTGAGTTATTTGATCTTATCTTTTATCATTTACTAGGGTAGAGAAACATTGATTATCGGTGTTTCCTACATTGAGGTTAGTTTGTTATGGTTATGTCTGGTGATTTTAATATGTAACCAGGCAGGTTGGCAGCAGTGATCCGTCATTACAAAAAAGAGAAAAGAAGATCAGAATCAACACTGAGAAGTGTAAGAAGTCAAGCAGAAAAAGTTAAAGAAAAGTTAAAGAAAGCTGCAAAAGTGCAACCAGAATGACGTCATCCATGATAACACAAATAAGGATGCTAATTATGGAGAAAATGGAACAAATGTTAGCCCAATGGATTCAACAACACACTAAACATTCTATCCCAATATTTACCTTGGTTATTCAGGCTAAAGAAAAAGCTCTGTATAAAGAACTGAAAGCAGGTGAATAATGGATTCTGTTATGGAGGATAAGAGAGGTAGAGAACGATCAATGTGACTACGGTTAGACTCAGTTTCTAAAGATTTAAAGATAAGATGTACAGCTAATAAGTACGGGATATAACGAGATCCCCATTATAACGTCAGTTTTTTCCGTCCCTTCAAAATTCCTATATTAAACTGTGTACTATCCTTCGGTTACAGCAAGAGCCCTATCACAACATATCCATTAGCACGAGTGATTAAGCATGTGCGATTTTTTCCATCACCGATATTTATGCAACCAGCCATTATATTGCATGTGATCGACCATCTTTGGTATCATTTCCTCGCTATATCCACTAGCGAGCTCTCTTGTGTACATTCGAGGGCGATGTCGGAGTCTCTTAGTAAAACCCGTCGACTGCTGTACCGTAAAGGAAAATGGAAAGAAAAAGAACATGTTTTCATAATAAATGCGTAAATAACATCTCCGATAGCAGTTGTTAACTTGTTAAAATCAGAGGATGAAGTAAATGGTCACTTAATTTTAATGCTAAATACTGCTATTAAGTAAGAATGGGATACACCTCAAGATATGGCAGAGTGCATTATTGATTTCGGAGGTTATTTTATATTTTCTCGCGTCTGGTAAAATTTCGGAAAGGCTATTATCATGTAAATTTATAGCAAGAAGGTTATCATCTCCCTACGGGTGCTTCAAACATTTTTTTATGATACATATAGTATGTTTACGTTAGATGAAGCTGTTTGAATATGAAAACTGAAATGTTCGCAACAAAATCAGACTGATCATCTTCGGAATGGAATGGTTTTCTCGCTACATGCATTTGCGAGCTCTCATGTCAACATTCAAAGGCGATGTTGGAGTCTACCGCTGTTCTGTAAAGAAAATCACAAATGAAAGACAACATGTTTTCGTAATAAATACGTAAACAACAGGGTCGATAGCAGTAGTTAACTCATTAGAAATAAAGGCTTAGTAAAAGATCACTTAATTTTAAGTCTCTACACTGAAATTCAATAAGAATGCGATACACCTCAAGATATGGCAGAGTGCATCACTGATATGAGAGGTTAGATTATATTTTCTCGGGTCTGGTTAAATTTTGGTCAATTTATAGCGAGAAGATTATCACTTTTCTACTGGTGCATGATATATGTTTTCATGGTACGTACGCAGTTCAGTTAGGGAAGGTGACACTGTTTGAATAAGAAAACTGAAGATTTTGCTACCAAATGGGACCTTCGGTATCGTTTTCTTGCTATGTGCAATTCCGAGCTTTCTCGTCGACATTTGAATGCGATGCAAGTGGTAAATATCATTATTGATCCGTATTGAAGATACTATATGTAGGATGCTAAACAGTTTATATCATCTATTCAATACATTAGAAATTTTAAACATTTAGGAATTTATCTTTATTTCCACATGAGATGTGTTTTGCCCTTCTTTGAAGGCATCATCGGTCATAGTACGACCTCAAGGCATAAATCAGGTACCGGATTTGTAATTAAATTGTAAATACTAAGATATAATATTGACATATTACAGTAGGGATAGTCAAGAGAAAAACAATGTTCATTGATGATTTAGATACCAATATATCAGCCGTTGGCTGTAAATTACCAGTTGTGAAGGATAACAGCATCAAAATGTTAGGGTATGTCCTACAAAAGATAACATATTAATATGGGGCAGTCTAAGGGAAAGATAAGTGACTTGCATTAATAGGTAAGACCACAGGGTATTTGACAGTATCTGGCAGCAGTGGTCCGTATGAAGTATTGACATTACATTATCAGAAATGTTGGTAACTGTTACTAAAATTTCATTAAGTAACAATGTTCATTGAGAAAACAATGTTTATTAATACATGGCAATAAAAGGGATATATTAACTTATTTACAGATACAGTAGTGGGCACCAATGCATAAAACCACAGGGTATTTTAGCAGTGTCCAGCAGTGGTGGTCTGAAGAATCATTGACGCTACTCTATTAGAAAATCTTAGGAAATTATAAAGCTTATACATGGAAGCAGTTTGGGGAGATAGAGTATAAAGTGTCTGGCACCAATGTTCATAACAATAATTACTGCCGTTGGTTGACGATCACAGTTTGACAGGGCAACTACACAGTAATATTGACGTTATTCTAGTGAACAGTCGGGAAATTACAAGCTTATAATACATATTTACAAGGGAGCAGTTTGGGGAGAAAGGATACAAAATGTCTGGCACCAATGTGCATTACATCATTTCTGCCGTTGGTTGATGATTGCAGTATTAACAAGACAACTACACAGTAATATGCAGTGTGGTTTGACCTCAGTTCATAATTACTGGAATGCTAGGATGAATACTCCAACGTTTTTTAAGATTGCCAAATGAGGTTCTATTAGGCGATAGTCATACTGGAAGCTGTCTGGTTGAAGTCCCGGGTCCGTGAATATGGCTCCATAAGCAATGGTGAATTTGGCTGGTGTAGAAGGAAGCTTGTTTGGGTGTCGTAATGTTTAGGCATATTTTCGGTGTAGTTGAAATGAAAGGTCGTTGAGTACATGGTGCATTGTGATTGGCAACAATGACGGCAGTTATTTGTTGATAATTGTATTTACAGGGAACATGTTGCAGGATTAGAATCTTTCACTTATTGAGTTTTGTTAACTTCTTGATAACTATGAATGCTATGTGAAAAATACCAGCGTGAGAATGGTTGATGAGACTTTAAATGGAGGTATTGTCGTAAATGAAAACTTGAAGAACATCAGGACAAAGTGTTTGTTTTTGTGATGCTGGCCTAGTGAAATAGAATGGAGTTGTTTTTGGCATAATCCACAGTGGAGGGATTAAATGAGAAAACACTCTACTACAGAGTCAGAGCATCATGGCTAGGATGAGACATCTTCATTTCTGTTTGTGAAGTGGAGCTGTAGTGGCATGCCATGTTGGTGCCTAGAGTGTGAGAAAAAAAATTTATTTGCAAAACAACAATTACAACTTTTTCCATTAGCACGTATACATTTTTCCATTCTCTGAAACCACTTAGAAAATGTTTCAGTCCAAGCTTCTTTTGGGATGTCACTTAGTGCACTCTTGTATGCTGCAATGGCCTCTTCATCTGACAAAAACCTCTGCCCACGTATTTTTTACTTGGCCTTAGGGAACAGAAAGAAGTCACATGGGGCCAGGTCAGGTGAATAGGGGGGATGAGGTAACACTCGCACTTTTCCCTTTCCAAAAAGTCCATTGTTCTGGCAGTCCTGTGTGCAGATGCATTGTCGTTGGTTGCTGTGGCGAGGCGAGGACTTTGGGAAGACAGTCATTCACATACCATTCAGCATTGACTGTACGACGTGTGTCCAAGGTCACACAGGTGAGATGCCCCATTTTCGTAAAAAAAGTTGCCACCATCATCGTCGAACTTTTGTGGGTGGTTCCTCCCCTGGAAAGCACCACACAGAAGACTGTTTCTTCGTTTCAGGGTCGTAATGGTAGACCCAAGTTTCATCACCTGTGACGATACTGTAGGTGTCTTCGGACTGCCCTCCACTGAATTTTTCTAGCATGAAATGACACCAGTCCACTCTCTCCTCCTTTTGGCTTTCTGTCAGGGAATGTGGCACCCAACGGGCACATCTCTTGGTAAGGCCTAAATAATCGTGAACGATGGTCTGCGCTGCTCTTGACCCAATATTTAAGGTCCATTCAATGTCACAAAATGTAAGATGTGGATCTGCTTTGATCATTTCCCTCACAGCATCAATGTTTTCTTGAGTCACAGCTGTAGCTGGGCGACCGGGACGAGTTTCATCTTCAATTGACTGTCGACCCCTTGAAAACTCGCGACACCAATTTCCAACTGTGGCTCTAGAAGGGGCAGCCTCACCAAAAACGTGCAGCAAAGAAGAATGGCATTATTCGGCACTTAATTTCTTTTTATAATCATAAAAATTCATTGCTCGAAAATCGCGGCGCGACAGACCCATCTTGCAAGGTGTCTGACTCAGCACTGCCTGTGCTTTCTTCCCTCACTGTGGAGAAACTACTGCTAGGAGGGGTTGTGCGCGCATGTTCCAAGGTCAAAAAACATCGCTCTTTCAAACAAAAATAATCCCATTGTCCTCAGAATTACGGTTTACGCGCTGCTAAAAACTTCCGGCATAAACTTCGTATAATATTTGTTCTTATTTTCTCATAAAAGAGCAGAACAGGCACATGCAGTAAAAGCCTGGCCAAGTTTTATATAATCAGCACACTGACACAATCACCATATTCTAAAACAAAAGTCATTATGACTATGACACGTTCCAATTCAATTATACTACCAGGTGAACACAATTTATTCATACTTCTGTACAGACTCACGGAATTTGTAACCTGACATCACAAACAGAATCTACTATCATTAAACATATATTCAAAAATAAAATATATTTGAAGCTTCAAAGGATTTTGCTACTGTTACGATAACATTGGTTCCAAACACACAAAACATATCATACTAGCAAGATACCCGTGCTTCACTACTGTTTTCATTGATGTTTGTTGTTTAAAGGGGCCTAACATCGAGGTCATCGGCCCTTAATGGTACGAAATGAGACGAAATGAAATGACAACTTAAAAGTTCAAAATCCTCCACTGACCAGAATTCAAAGAACGAGGACGAAGAATGAATGGATGGACGGATATGAATTTAAAACGATCAGTGGATCTGACCCACAGTGCCTCACCTGTACAGAAGCTGGCACAAAACAATAGTATTACTGATCAAGGGACTGCTTCTATAGCATGATGCTAAATCGATTATGCTTATAGTCAAAACAGGTCCAAAATCCAGGTCATCGGCCCCTCATAACTGTATTGATCGCTAGGAAAGTAGAACCATGCTATGTGTAATGTTGCGGTACTAATCAAAAGTAGCGGAGACTTGCGGTATTCTACACATTATGGTACTATTCACAGGTAGTGTAATGCGCACATGTGAAACAGACCTATGGTGTTTCGCACATCGCGGTGCTATTTACAGGCAACGCAAACCTATGGCTTTCCTAACATAAGTGGACTAATAACAGGGACTTGTACTATCCCGTGGAATTCCTCACATAGTGGGAACTGAGCATAGGTAAGGCAGAACCACGGTGTCACTAATCCCATGGTGTCGCTCATATAGGGGTACGAATCACAGGTACCATAGGACCCACCTCCTGATTCACACACTGTCGCTACTATTCACAAACATATTGCGTACCTAACATACTGGTACTACGCGCAAGTAAATGCGACCCATGATGTTCCCTGTGTGATGGTACTAATTACAGGTAATCTCATGGTTCTAATTGGATCATCCCTTGGTCGCCCCTTTCAGTCGCCTCTTACAACAGGCAGGGGATACCGTGGGTGTATTCTTCGCCTGCATCCCCCACCCACAGGGGATTGTGTGTTTGGTCCGCGAGAGGTATTTTATTTCCTCCAAGTCCACCGGCAAGCCGGTTAGGACCCCCTATCCGCCACCTGGGATGCACCACGAGGGAGTATCACCTCTCCCTCCTGCTACACCAGCATAATAGGTTCATGGCGCTATGGTTTTAAACTGTGAGTTATTATTCAAAGTTTTACATTTTGGAGAGTGCACTGTCAGCTGAGCCTGTACATCGTACATCAAACGGTTTTGAGGGAATGATTATTTATTTTCTGATCTAATACTCATTTGAACCACATACTGAAGAATTTGAATGCTTTAAACCCTATTTTATTTAACATCTAGGATGTAAAAGCGACCATCCTGTGAAATTTTGATTTTGTACGTCGAACAGTAATGGAGGAATGAAATTTTTTAAGGGGTGAAAGTTTTTAGGATATAGAAGACTACCCTTCATAAACAAACTTAAGTTCGTGCCTGAAACGATTTTGGAAGAATAGATCTTGTGTTTTTGAAAGTCAACCACCATATAAACCCCTCTAGGAGAGAAATATTTTGAGTATGTGATATTTTGCACCTAGAACATAAAAGTTCTCGTAAAATTACAACTTTGAATGTCAGACGGTTTCAAAGGGATGAATAATGTCATTTACGGAGCAAATCATATTTAACACTCTAGGGGTGGAATGTTAAAACATACTTCCTATTTCACACCTAGGATTTAATATATATACACCGCTATTTGGAATTTTGTCTACGTTACGTTAATCCGGTTTGAAGGAAGGAATAAATATTTTTTTCCGATTTGAACCCCCATTTAACTGAGTGGTTAAATTTGTTTCAAACCTTCTGCTATATAATACCTAGGATATCATTGGAAATTTTAACATCATAAAACAAACGGTTTCATATAAATGCATATTTTTGTCACCATTCCTCACCGCCTGGTCAAAACCCCCATTACAGGTGTATTGCTTTAAGTCCACTTCTTATTTGTATACTTATAAAAATAATTCAACTCCTATCACACACACACACACACACACACACACCTGCAAGTTGATTCAAGCCCCCGTCCCCCACCACAAAATACGTGTTTCTTTATTATTAAAGGAGATTCCAAATACAAATTTTCATGTCCGTGACAACTTCAGTTTTGGAGATACTAGTATCCTAATAAAAATAATTCAACCCTCTTTTCCAGCCATTTTTACCCCACCTTAAGTTTTTTCCAAAACATAAAAGTATGTGTTACTTCTTGCCTCTGTAATATGTTAAGTTTTTGAGATATACTGTAGATATGCTCATGAAAAAATTCACCCCCTTTAACATTTCCCCTTAAGTGGATTTTCAGAAAACAAATTATGCGCGTTCCTTTACTTTACCTGGAGATTCCAAATACCAATTTCCATGTCTGTAACATCTTCAGTATTTGATATGTAAGTATCTTCATAAAAAGAATTCAAAACTTTATTCAATTCTTTTCACACACCCCACCCCCTTACGTGGATTTTCCAAAAACAAAAACAAAAACTACTTGTTTCTTGAGTTTTAAGAAGATTACAAATACAAATTTTCATGTCTGTAACAACTTCAGTTTTTAAGATATAAGTCTCCTCATAAAAAGAATTCAACCCATTTTTGACTCCCGTATGCGAATTTTCCAAAAACAAAAAAAAATACATGTTTCTTTATTTTTAAAGGAAATTCCAAATTCAAGTCTGTAATATCTTCAGTTTTGGAGATATCAGTATCCTAATAAAAATAACTCAACCCTCTTTTCCAGTTATTTGCTACTTTCATTTTAAAGGATTATAAATACCAGTCTTCACGTCTGTAATATGTTAATTTTTTCATGTATACTGTAGATATGCTCATTTTAAAATTCCACCCCCTTTAACACTTCCCTTTAAGAGGATTTTAAGAGAAACAAATTATGTGCGTTCTTTTACTTTTACAGGAGATTCCAAATACCAATTTTCATATCTCTAACATGTTCCATCTTTGAGATATATTGTAGAGATACTCATTTCAAAAACTCTCTCCCCCCCCTCCCTTGTCGCGCCTGTTTACCCCCTCCTAAGAAGATTTTCCACACACAACAAAATTTGTGTTTCTTTATTTTTAAAGGAGATTCCAAATACCAATTTTCATGACTGTAACAGCTTCAGTTTTAAAATGTAAGTATCTTCATAAAAGATATTCAACCCCTTTTTCACTTTTTTTTCACCCCCTCAAAAGGATTTTCTGAAAACAAAAAAAATAGAGTTTCCTTATTTTTAAAGTAGATTCCAATACCAATTTTCACATCTTTAAACTGTTAAGTTATTGAGATATAGATACACTCATTACAAAAATTCACTGCCCTCTTCACCCCCTTAGCAACGGAATATCCAAAAATCCTCCCTTAGCGGAGTAGATTTGGCTCGGCGATGATGAAGCAGTCAATCAGGACATGTTATTTTACATACCGGTATATATAGATATGAAGAGTCCGCATAGCAGGATGCAGCCTGTTTCTGCATTGTTGAGATGCAACAGTTCAACGCCATTAATAGCAAATGCAATGCCAAATAGGTTGTTAGCAATCCAGTGCTATGCAAAATATTAGAAGTTTAATGCACATACTAGACATGGACTGAAACATCAACAAAAATTAAATTCAATTAGTGCCATTGTAGTGTTTTAGGTGAGTAGAGAGACTTTTACCACCTAAAGTTTAAGGCAGAGCAGGCGTGGGATTGAGGATAAATGACTTTCAAGGCATTTTTGCTGCTACAGGAAGTGTAACAAATGCCTGCAATGACAGCTCGAGACCAGAGCTTTACTAATCATTTTTGCAAAACTATGTTAACCAGACAAAATCTGTAAGCATTTGAGCTGTCTTAACATTTACCAAATTTTAGAACTAAGGATTTCTGTCCCCTTCCCCTAACCCATGACATCACAACTGTTTGAAAAGAAGAGTGGAAAGAGTCCTTCTTCTGCCAAATGTACAATAGTTAAGTAGATATTTAGACAACTGAAACAATTCTGATAATTTCACAACAGTCTAAGGAGGAAAACTTTTCCCTTAAACACAGACTGAAGAAATTTAGACTGCAATGATAAAATTAAGCCATGTTCGCCAGGGATATTATTTGCAACTTACCAGCAAAAATGCATCTAATAATTGATTTATTTAATGATTAAGGTCATTCTAGTCATTAGACCTGTGTACCTGAGTAAGAGTGCCAATACAGTGTTCGTGTGATGTCTGTAGCACCGAGTGAAAATGTAATTATTTAAGTCCAAAAATAGGACAAATAGCATGTAATGGACCTGAAATAACATAAACAAAACATTTTACTGGGATAAGAGTAAGAAAATTCTATGTAAAGAAACACTGGAAATCTCTTCACCCAGGATTAAACTATTCTACTGTGGCTCCATGATCATCTTATAGTATACACCCTAGCGTATACAGGGTCTTTTTTATGGCTTGTTCCGTGTGTCAGGGAAAAATGCACGGAAAGCGATAGCGTGACCGGGTGACTCATATGCCGAGAGATATATTGCTTCACAGCAATAGTTCAGTTCAACATCTGCGGCATTGGTAGCGTGTTCAATGTGTTGGCTTTAAAATAGTGTAGTATCTGTAGGAATATTAAAGTAATAGTGTGTTTAACAAGTGATGTATATGGGAGAACAGTGTGTATTCATTCTGTTGTGCTATGCGAAGCATTCTTCTTATACAGAATGCCACTTTCAATTCATTCGCAAACTTCCTGGCATCCTCCCTCCCCATAGGAGTACAGTACGTAAATTAGTAAAGAAGTTCCGCACCACTGGGTCCATTCTTAACAAGAAATCATGCAGGAGAAGAACAGTTTCAACAAAGGAAAAGCTTGACGAAATAGGAGCTCTTTTGGAAAGAACTCCAACAAAATCCCTGTTGTGTCTTGCCGTACAAGCTTATGTGTCATTATTTTCTGCCCACAAAGCAACAAAACTGTTAAAAGCAAAACTGTACAAACCCACCCCTGCCCAATACTTAACAGGACCCGACAGTTACGCTAGAGTTCGGTATATTAACTGGTTGCTTCAGTCAGTTCACAATGGGTATGTTGACCCAGAACTTTTATTTTTTAGTGATGAAGCATGGCTACACTTAAGTGGCTATGTAAATAGTCACAACAATCATTACTGGTGTGCAGAAAATCCCCACCAGCTGCATGTCCGTCCACTACATGATGCAAAAAATAGGAGTTTGGTGTGCAATAAGTGCTCGCAGAATTATAGGACCTATATTTTTCCGCGAAACAATAAATGCTGATTGATATATAGACCTCATTCTCAGACCATCCTTTCAAAAGCTGACGGAAGACGAAAGGAGTAATGGTTACTTTATGCAAGATAATGCGACAGCACACACTGCTAATCGGTCTATGGAGGTAATACAGGAAGTTTTTGAAGATCGTGGGGTTAATTATTCCCCAAGATCTCCTGATTTAAATCCCTGTGATTATTACCTGTGGGTGATGCTGAAGGGAAAAGTGTATGTGAACAACCCTCCCACAAGAGAAGAATTACACAAGTTATTTCAAACATCACATGGGCTGAGATTGGCCGAGTGTCTGCAAACCTATTTACGAGGTGTCAGGCGTGTTTGACAGCTGAGGGACAGCATTCTGAACATCAAATGTAATGCCAGGTAGGTTTTAGACTAATAGTTTCAATAGAAATGGATTTCTGGACATCACTGCATTGCTTTATTGCATGTAAAAGGTCTGGAATATAGTTAATATTCTTAAATATATCATATTATCTAACTGATATCTATTGTAATGGCCACCTGCAAGCACTATTTTGTCACTATGTGTATAGCTGAACTATTGCGGCAAGAAACAGTGAATTGCCTTGAGTAGTGGGGAGGGAAAGCGTGCATTATACCGGCTGGTGACTGAGTGTCAATGCGCCAGCCGTGCTGTGCTCTGAGTGGTGCCGTTGAACCAGCCAAAAAAAGACCATGTACAATATCAAAGAGATATACAAACATAACATATTTATGGCCGGTTTCTGGAATGACAGTTATCTGTAGATGCGTAGTTATCAGTGACTTAACATGGTGATATGTTTAAAATGAGTTTCTGAAACAACAGTTATCTTCACAGCTATCTGCGCAACGACTGGTAACTGCAGCTAGTGCTGTAGTTACCTCTATGTTAGAACTGATTCCAACATATACCGCTATGAGGCGCTACTTGTACTAGGTCTTATATTAGTTTTGCAAACATTAATACGTGATAATGAACTAGTTATAATATATTTACAGTCATTCATTGTAGTTCTAACGTGCTTGGGTGTGCTGGAGTCGACATTATTTTTGTCAGTTCATTTACTTCCACGTTATCACTGGCTTTTAGTCACTGATTCCACTTAAATGGTGTCATCTATCCCTGTCATCTGCTTAGGTTATAGTCTTCTCGGAGTATGACACCTCTAATGTAGATGTATCTTGCAATACGGGAAATGAATCATCAATAAAATAGAACTCGAATCAAATGGATTTTCATCAAGCTCAAGTTGATCTTTCTGTGTACAGTAGAATTAATGTTAAGATCTCTTTCATCAGGCTTTGATTCATGTGTCCCACCAACAATTGTTAACACCCAGTCTGAAATTATGGAATATTTACATTTGTATTAAATAATAAATATCTTAGGTACTGGTATGCATTTAATATAAGCCTGCTGAATATCGATTTTTCATTGCTTTTTTAATGTTATTATATTCTTTAACCGGTGACGTGAGGTCTCATAGACTCCCAGTAAACATAAACCATCTGGACTTAATTAAAAATCTTGCAGGGAGCTGTAGGTTATGTCATCTTATCTGTGTCAACACGCTTCACACCCTAGGTCAGGAATAGCTCGCTAGGGTCAATTGAAATTCTCAAGTGGACTTCACGTCAGCAGTTACAAGAGTATTTTTGTCAACGCATGTTGCGTGCTCAGTGTTAGTAAAACATCTCAAATTACTAGTCCGTTGTCCGACTCGTTGACTGAATGGTCAGCGTACTGGCCTTCTGTTCAGAGGGTCCCGCGTTCGATTCCCAGCCAGGTCGGGGATTTTAACCTTCAATGGTTAATTCTAGTGGCACGGGGGCTGGGTTTTTGTACTGTCCCCAACATCCCTGCAACTTACATACCACACACAACACTATCCTCCACCACATTAACACTCAGTTACCTACACATGGCAGACGCCGCCCACCCTTGTCGGAGGGTCTGCCTTACAAGGGCTGCACTCGGCTAGAAATAGCCACACAAATTTATTATTATTATTAATAGTCCGATGCAGTTATTATGGACTACAAATTTTCAGTTCGAGGAGTACATTAGGGAACTACAGTACTGATGAAAAATTGAGTGATATGGCTATTTTCTTTTGGCTGTTGGAGATCGTAGATTGTAATGCTTTCGTGTTGTCCAAGTTGTGCCATGAAAGTCAGGGAAAAAAATGGAATTCCTGAAGGGTTTGGCATCTGATCAGGTGAAATTACATGTCAAAGAAGAATGATAAATGAGTGAGTTCCCAGAGAGATACGAACGGGAATAAGCAACATTTTGTACGTAAGACTCGGCGTCGAGATACAGAAGAAACACTGAAGAAACAGCAATCTTACCATACATATCCAGCATCCTCGAATAGAAAAAACGGCATATGCGTGTTTTAAGTAGGAGTTTTGGGTTTGTTTGCAATACAAAAAAAATCTGCAACAGCTGCAGCGGGAACAAATGGATATCGCACCATCAGTGCAGAACTTCAGTGCCGGAATGATAGGTTCCAAAGTGTGCTGCACGTTTTCATTTATGGATTTTTTTTTCGTTTATGCTTGTTGTGTCCTGGATCAGTGAAAAGTGATCTGTTTGGAAATTGCTGTGTATTTTTATCATTTTACTGACGACAACGTTCAAGGTGCAATTTAGATGATGTCTGCGTACTGTGAATAAGAAAGAACGGGAAATATATATCATGTTTGCATTATTTGATCGTACATACTGTATATTCATATTATGAGAGATTATTACATGCTAATCAGATTGATTGAGATGACTGTGTACATACTTGCTAACCATTTTTCATTGTAGAAAACTTCTGCTAGTAATAGTAACTAGATATTACCAAAATAACCCCGAAATCATTTACGTAGAGACATCTATTGGAGGACGACAGATACTAAACATGACGATAACTGCACTGTTTATTATCAGGGCTTATAAATCTGGATTTAAGTTTCCAGAAACTCATTAATGTTAACAGCGCAGTTAAAGTTACAAGCGCATTTAGGTAACTCACAGGTAACTGTGGTGTACCAGAAACCAGCCATTAGTCTAGAAAATCAAACAAACAGAAAAGCAACAACCCACCATAATGTGTTCTGCTGATGCAGGTTATTAACAAATTGAGAAGACCGAGCTCGATAGCTGCAGTCGCTTAAGTGCGGCCAGTATCCAGTAATTGGGAGATAGGGGGTTCGAGCCCCAATGTCGGCAGCCCTGAAGATGGTTTTCTGTGGTTTCCCACTTTCACACCAGACAAATGCCGGGGCTGTACCTTAATTAAGGCCACGGCCACTTCCTTCCAATTCCTAGGCCTTTCCTACCCATCGTCGTCATAAGACCTATCTGTGTTGTGCGACGTAAAGCAAATAGCAACAAAAATTAGAAGATTGTTTCCAAAAAGCTATCCAACATACAATATTTTTTTTTTTTAAACATAAGTCTTTTGACAAGCACATGTAAGATGCTGAAATCAGTATTCTTGAAAATCTTACACATATTTTGTGCTCCAATATATTTCTCAAAAAGATGTAGTACATTATGACAAATATTTAAAAGCCTGTCCTGTAAATCCAAAACATTTCTACATGTATTTCATGTGATTACAATAACACAAAGGAATGCCCTCT
Organism: Anabrus simplex; assembly: GCF_040414725.1. Taxonomy (NCBI): domain Eukaryota; kingdom Metazoa; phylum Arthropoda; class Insecta; order Orthoptera; family Tettigoniidae; genus Anabrus; species Anabrus simplex. The sequence goes on from NC_090266.1 coordinate 261,842,034, forward strand.
TCCTGTTTCTTGGCGCAATAGTTCAACTCTTCAGCTATATACATAGTGACAAAATAGTGCTTGCAGATGGCCATTACAATAGATATCAGTGAGATAATGTGATATATTTAAGAATATTAACTATATTCCAGACATTTTACATGCAATAAAGCAATGCACGGATGTCCAGTGATACAGAGTTGAGAATTTCACACACATAAGTCAAAAAACTATAAAATATTGTTTCAACTCCCATAAATTAATATATTTTTTCATTGCAGGGCATCAAACACTAGTGAGGATATATTTCAATAACTCCATAACTATAACATACTCATGAAAATTTACCATCATCTATCTTACTGATCCATGCTGTACATGGCCCCAAAAATGTTGATTACCAATAAAGTATACGGTTCTCTTATTTCAGGCTTTCTAAAATGTTGGCATACCTTGCTGACAAAACAACTCCTCTGGAACGTATGAAGAGATATTATGGATTAGGAAATTTTCTCCCGGAAATGAAGTGCTTATAGTAGAGACTGGATAGATTCAATAGGAGGGGGGTATTTATACTCATGAAAAATTTAAAAAGAAGTTGAAAGCTATGAAAAAAAAAAATGAGAAACATGAAATTCTAGAAATAGGCAACTTGATGTTTTTGGGGTGTACAGACCTGGAAGGAGAGAGGCTGATACAGAATTGTTTGATAAGCTAATCAGCTATGTGGGAAATGACACAGAAGGAACATGATTGTAGAGGGTGATTTCAATTTACTAAACGTTAACTGGGAAGGTAAAGAAAATGACAGCTGAATTGGAAAGTGATTGAACCAACAAGGGGAAATAATATTCTAGACATAGTGCTGATAAAACCAGATGAGCTCTATACAGATACTCAAGTGATGTATAGTATAAGGGATCATAAAGCTATTCTTGTAGCACTTAAAAATAAATGTGTGCGCGTAGAGGCGCGTGGCTGTGAGCTTGCATCCGGGAGATCGTAGGTTCGAATCCCACTATCGGCAGCCCTGAAGATGGTTTTCCGTGGTTTTCCATTTTCACACCAGGCAAATGCTAGGGCTGTACCTTAATTAAGGCCACGGCCGCTTCCTTCCAACTCCTAGGCCTTTCCTATCCCATCGTCGCCATAAGACCTATCTGTGCCGGTGCGACGTAAAGCCCCTAGCAAAAAAAATAAAATAAAAAATGTGATACAAAAGATGGCTGGAAAAATTAGGACTTTATTTATTTATTTATTTATTTATTTATTTTTGCTATTTGTTTTACGTCGCACTGACACAGATTGGTCTTATGGCGACGATGGGATAGGAAAGACCTAGGAATGGGAAGGAAGTGGCCGTGGCCTTAATTAAGGTACAGCCCCAGCATTTGCCTGGTGTGAAAATGGAAAACCATCTTCAGGGCTGCCTACAGTGGGGTTTGTACCCACTATCTTCTGGATGCAAGCTCACAGCTAAGCACTCCTAACTGCACAGCCAACTCGCCCGGTAAATTAGGACTATTAGCCAATAGTGTATGGTTGGTAGTAGAGGCATGAGGGAGTTTAAAAAAATATGACTGGTAGAAAATGATAAATAAAAAATAAATTTAAACAATCTATGGGAGGGTTTACAGCAGTTATTGAGGAGTATGAAGGCAAGTATGTATCCTCAAGGTGGTAAGGAATGGTAAAAACCCACTACAAGAGATTAAAAAGGAGGTGCAAGTTAAAAAGAGATAGTTAGGAATGGTTGTGGAAGTAAGGAGAGATTGAAGGAACTTACCAGGAAATTGAATTTAGCTAAGAAGTCAGCTAAAGATTACATGATGATAAGTATAATTGGCAGTCATATGAATTTTAGGGAAAAATGGAAGGATAACTATAGGTACTTAAAGGCAGAAACAGGTTCCAAAAACAAAATTCCAGGATTCATTAATGAACCAGGGTAGTGTATATGCGAGGAGTTACAGAAGGCAGAATTGTTTTATCAGCAGTACATGAAGATAGTTGGATATATGGATAAAGTCCTGGTAGAGGAAGTGACTAATACTACTGAAGTACTGAAATATATATACCTATGATAAAGATATTTTCAAGAAGATACGAAAGGTGAAAACTAGAAAAGCAGCTGGAATTGGTAAGATTTCTGGAGATATACTAAAGGCAGTAGGTTGGAATATAGTACTATATCTGAAATACTTACCTAATTATTGTTTGCATGAAAGACTTATACCAAATGAATGGAGAGTTGCTATGGTAACAACAGTGTAATAAAAAAAATATTTAAAAAAGGGTGCTAAACATGAAGTGCATTCTTTTGCCAGTTGTTTAACATCACACTAACACATGGAAGATTTTCAGCTGGGGAAGGATGGCAAAGGACTAGGATTGGGAAGATAGCAGCCGTGACCTTAAGGTACAGCCCCAAGCATGTGCCTGGTGTGAAAAATGAGAAACCACAGAAAAATATCTTCAGGGCTGCTGACGGTAGGATTCGAACCTACCACCTCCCAAATGCAAGCTCAAAGCTAAGCGACCCTATAGTCAGCGTCAATTCAACTCCTATTTCCTTCCGCATGTTAACACTTCCCCTGTTTCCCCCATCTCAATATCGGTTCTCGTCCTGAAGGTGACGGGTAATGTAAGCGGCATTTATAACATAACATCAAAGGGACCCCTTAGAACTTGAGGTGACTCAGAGTATAACAGCATGGTGTACTCGGTCGATACGTAGACAATTACTGGCCAGTCAGCTTGATGTTTTACATGTAAGCTCTCGGAATCCATTCTTTCCGATTATTAGATTCCAGATTTTTACTCTTTTGCTCTGTATGTATATGTCTGAAAACTGGAAATGTTTACTAATTAGGCTAGAAGAGCCATTGTATTTAATATTAATGCTACATATTTTGTACAATATCACATTTTAAAAATAGTTACTAATTTTTACATACAACCAATGTCCATGCCAAATGCTTAGCTGAACGCAGTGGATTATACATAATTATGAAACATTTTTAAAGTTTTTCAACTTTAACTTGAAAGTTGTCACTGCAACAATGGAATACAAATTCCTATTTCTACAACGCGATGGGTCAGTCACTCATGTATAACCTGGTATTTCTCAGCTTATCCCTCCATTTTATGCTTCCTAATTTGCCCTGGGTAACATAGCTGATTGACAGGTCTTAACACATTCACTCCTCACCCTACCACCTGAATGCAATGTAACTTTTACCACCATTTTTGTTAGCTGGGTTTACAAGAAAGTGGCAATGACAAATAGTGTAGGGTATTTCCTCACTTCACTGCCTGCAAGCAGCTTAATATATGAATAAGATAGATAGGTAGAAGTTTGGATGGGGGAGATAAGTATTGTGTTTTTTTCACAAGTATTTATAGCATGTGTTAGGGGAATGGCCATTTGAATTACTTCCAGGAACCAAGGACTTTATGTTTTGTCCTAGACAGTACTTCAGTTCTGTTGATACTACAGTGGAACCTTGGATTGTGAGCATAATTCGTTCCGGCAACATGCTCGTAATCCAATGCGCTCGTATATCAAAACAAATTTTCCCATAAGAAACTATTCAAACTCGGATGATTTGTCCACAACACAAAAACATTTATTCGCATAACATTTCTAAAACAAAATATAACATAAAACAATTAAACTGCACTTTACCTTACAATAGAATCATTGTTGGTGTGAGGGAGATGAGAGATGACATGAGAAGAGTTACTGTGTAGCACGAATTTCACTAACGGAATCACTGTTATCGGTTGGCTCATTGGAAGTGTTTTCTTTTCGTGCAACTTTAACGAGGAACCTGTCCAATGACCATTGCTTTTGCCTCTTTTTTAGGATTTCATGAAAATGTGACATTGCATTGTCATTGAACAGATTCATCCACTGTAATCATCTCCTTCTTACGACGGAATTCCTTTTTAGCCATCTTTTCGTTCACTTGGCCCATCGTTGCAGAACAGTTATATCACAGATGACAGAAACAAAACATGTACACTCGTACGGTGTTGACTATGCGAGCGAGGCACGCCAACTGAAGTCCAGCGCGGGAAATGATTACACACACTTTCCCAGGAAAGAGAGTGGCAGGGGGAGGGGAAAACAAAGGCACAGGGGAGGTGGAAACGTACGTACCCGTGACGCTCGTATTGCGAAACCTCACTCGCTTATCAAGTTACAATTTATTTAAAATATTTGCTCGTCTTGCAAAACACTCGTAGACCAAGTTACTCGCAATCCGAGGTTCCACTGTATCTCAGTTGTACAGTAAAGAGTTACGTATTTCAACTGGGATGGCTCTAGTCCCAAGTTCTTTAGCTGTGAAACTTCAATTCTGGATAACTATGGATGATCATCGTTTTCCAACTCCAGTTTCCCAGGTGTGGCATACAAGCACTTGCCATCTCTTTCTGTCTGTATACATCATCCCATTTGAGACCTCTCTCCTTCACATCTAATTTCACTGTGTCAGTCCAGTATTTCCTTGGCAAACCACTTGGTCTTTTTCCTTGGATAGTAAGTTCGAAGAATTTTCTGGCAGGTCTTTTGCTCTTCATTCTCATAATGTACACATACCACTGAAATCTATGCTTCTTTATTACACTGGAAATGCCAGCTAGCTTCCTGTTTACCTTTTTTTTTTTTGCTAGTTGCTTTAGGTTGCACCGACACAGATAGATCTTACGGCAATGATGGGACAAGGAAGGCTTAGGAATGGGAAGGAAGCGGCTGTGGTCTTAAGGTACAGCCCCAGCATTTGCCTGGTGTGAAAATGGGAAACCACAGAAAACCATCTTCAGCGCTGCCGACAGTGGGGTTTGAACCCACTATCTCCCAGGTGCAAGCTCACAGCTGCACGCTCCTAACCGCATGGCCGACTCGCCCGGTACATACTTTATTCCTGATTTTGTTCTTTCAAGTAGTTTGATTCATAGTTCTAATGAATCTCATTTCTGCTGTAGTCACTGTTTAATAGAGTACATGTCTCTAAAACCATGCGTGAGAACTAGTACAAAGTAGATGTGGTACAGGGTTGTGTTACCTTTTTATGGTATTTTGCAGTCCCAGAGCAGATGTCTGACTTGATTGTAAACGTTTGATGCTTTCTGTGTCCTGCTGAGTATTTACTGCTTAATAGTGTAATCTTTGGGGATTGTGCTTCCAAGGTTCTTTAATTGAGAAACTGATTAAATTTTGCCTCTTCCAAAAAGAGGTTTGAGTTTGTTCCTTTCCTGTTGATGGTCATTTCTAGTCTTTGTTTTACTTATCTTCATCTGAAATTTATTGAACATATTTTTCCACACAGTTTTTTCTGGACTTCAACTTCTGTTCCTCCCCATAACATCATCAGCAAATACCAGGACATTTGGTCTGTTGTCCCTTGTCTTGATAGACTTTGTGATCTTGTCCATCACCATTATGAACAACAGTGTGATAGGGCACTTCCTTGTTGGACACCTCTCTTTGTCTCAAAATGTTTTGATCTTCCATTGCCTATCTGAACACAGTTGTGGCAATTTTGGTATAACATCTTTACTTTGTCAGTCAGGTACTCTGGCACCCCATCTTCCAGGCATTCCCTGATCTGGTTCTGAGGTACAATGTCATAGGCCTTTTCAATGTCCAAAAATGTAATCACAAGATTCTTTCCATGTTCCCAGTACTTTTCTGTAATCATTCTTACAGCAAGAATGAGATCCATAGTACTTCGATCTTTATTGAATCTGTGTTGTTCTTCCTCACACAAACGCTCCACTATCTTTTTAAATATCATTTCGAGTATAATTTCCAACAGCTTCAGGGTGTTTGACAACTAAGTTATGCCCCTAGAGTTTCCACATTTCCGTCTGTTGCCCTTTTTAAACAGGGGGATGATGATTCCTTTTCTCAAATCTTCTGGGATTTTGTTTTCTTTCCAGATCACTGAGAGCACTCTGATATAGCAAATTTAATCCTGGTAGTCCAGTGGCCTTTATCATATCTGAGGTGAGATCATCGAAGTTGAGGACTATCCGTTTTTCATGTTCTTTAGTGCTGTTTCGACTTCAAGCCACGTTAATGGGGGTTGGTTTTTCTGGATTTCATCTTTTCTATAGTTGTTGTTGTTAGTGGTGGTGTCTCCATCTCTATTTAACAACATGTGGAAATACATTTTCATTTTATCTCTGATCCCTTCCTCCATTCTTATCAAACTATCATCATTTGTTTCCAGAGCAAGGATGTTCCATATTCACTTCTTTTACTTTTTATTACTTTATATAGTAGCTTCCTACTTCCTTGGCAGTCTTCCTCTATTCTGGTAATAAAGTAATCCCAGCAGTTTTTCTTCTCTTCTTGGATTAGTTGTTTTACCGCCAACTTCTTGGTACGATATTCCTGTGCACGCTCTTCAATTTCCACCTCATTCCTTCTATCAGCCATTTTTCGTTTTACATGATCTAATTTTCTTTTCGGCTTATATCTTTCTCTTATGCTCTCTTCACCCAGACATTCTACCATGGAGTTCTTCTCTATCAGTTTTGCACTTGTTTTCCCACAGATTTCCTCAGTTTCCTCTACAAGAGTTTTTTTTTTTTTCAAAGAGGTCCATTCTTCTTCTACCCATCTAATGACAGTTTTGGGAAATTTTGTGGTTATTGTTGCTTGGTATTTCTCCTTCTTATCCGAGTCCATCAACAACCAGGTCTTGATTTTTGGCTTTTGCGTGCCATAGCTTTGGGGATATGGACATCAGCTATTAATAGCCAATGGTTGCTATCTAGACACTCACTGGGTATGACTTTGACATTCCTGACATTCCGACTACATACCTGCCAACTTCTGAAAAGTACTATCAATAAAACTCATGTGCAACAAAAAAATCTAACGATTCTCGACATACCCCGGCTTGATAAAGATGCTGATTCCCATAGGGAACCTGAGATATTTGTTCCGAATGAGTAAATTTATAAAACCAATAATCGAAGGTAATCCCAAAAATAAGGTCTCCTATTTTTTTTATAAATACATAGTCCTGTTCATTTCTACAATGGTTTGCATCATTTTACAGCTTGAACATTTAGCTATTTTCCTACATAATCACCATTTCGGTTGATGCATTTTTGTAGACGCTGTGACAGTTTTTGTACGCCTATGTCATACCAGCTCACGGCCATGCTGTTCAGGAAGTTCTGAACCACATCTTTAACCTCATCGTCGGTGCTGGCACCCATCTTGCGCACACTTTCTGGTATGTCAAGTTTTCCGTTAAAATTCTGTGAGCGCCACTTCGGGAAACCTCCAGAACCAAAGTGCAGAGATCATCCAGGGTGATCCGCTGATCTTCACGCATGATTTGCTCAACCATCACAACTGCCTCGACGGAAATTGACCATCTCCTGCTCGTTTGTTCATTCGTCGTGAATTTCAGTCCGACCGGCTGCAAACTCTCTATACCACTTACGAACATTTTAGACAATGCACAACTCACCATAGACCTCCGTCAATTGGCAATGGATTTCAATTGGTTCAGAACCTTTTGCATTCGAGAACCAAATAACTGCGCGCACTTCGCAGTTGAGGGTAACATCCAACGGGAGCTCCATTCTCAATGGCAGCCAAGCCAAGACCGAGTTTCTCAGTGCAGCGTGCGCATGTTTAAATGCGAGCGCGGGAAGCACTCTTCACAATATTGTGACCAACAGCCACACAAACAGAGTTCTGTATACATAAAAAAGTAGGAGGCCTTGTTTTTGGAAATAACTATCTAGCTGGATCATAGTGTAAATATTACAATTAACATTTTTCTACATCATTTACTGTAAAATTACAATTATCTCACATGATTGTATATACTGTATACATGTAATTACACTGACTGACAGAGCAAATGCAACACCAAGAAGGAGTGGTTCGAAAGGGATGAAAGTTGGGGAAAAAACAGAGACGGCACGGACGAATAATTGATGTTTATTTCAAACCGATATGCAGGTTACACAATGCGCACGGCATCGACTCAGTAGGATGTAGGACCACCGCGAGCGGCGATGCACGCAGAAACACATCGAGGTACAGAGTCAATAAGAGTGCGGATGGTGTCCTGAGGGATGGTTCTCCATTCTCTGTCAACCATTTGCCACAGTTGGTCATCTGTACGAGGCTGGGGCAGAGTTTGCAAACGGCGTCCAATGAGATCCCACATGTGTTCGATTGGTGAGAGATCCGGAGAGTACGCTGGCCACGGAAGCATCTGTACACCTCGTAGAGCCTGTTGGGAGATGCGAGCAGTGTGTGGGCGGGCATTATCCTGCTGAAACAGAGCATTGGGCAGCCCCTGAAGGTACGGGAGTGCCACCGGCCGCAGCACATGCTGCACGTAGTGGTGGGCATTTAACGTGCCTTGAATACGCACTAGAGGTGACGTGGAATCATACGCAATAGCGCCCCAAACCATGATGCCGCGTTGTCGAGCGGTAGGGCGCTCCACAGTTACTGCCGGATTTGACCTTTCTCCACGCCGACGCCACACTCGTCTGCGGTGACTATCACTGACAGAACAGAAGCGTGACTCATCGGAGAACACGACATTCCGCCATTCCCTCATCCAAGTCGCTCTAGCCCGGCACCATGCCAGGCATGCACGTCTATGCTGTGGAGTCAATGGTAGTCTTCTGAGTGGACGCCGGGAGTGCAGGCCTCCTTCAACCAATCGACGGGAAATTGTTCTGGTCGATATTGGAACAGCCAGGGTGTCTTGCACATGCTGAAGAATGGCGGTTGACGTGGCGTGCGGGGCTGCCACCGCTTGGCGGCGGATGCGCCGATCCTCGCGTGCTGACGTCACTCGGGCTGCGCCTGGACCCCTCGCACATGCCACATGTCCCTGCGCCAACCATCTTCGCCATAGGCGCTGCACCGTGGACACATCCCTATGGGTATCGGCTGCGATTTGACGAAGCGACAAACCTGCCCTTCTCAGCCCGATCACCATACCCCTCGTAAAGTCGTCTGTCTGCTGGAAATGCCTCCGTTGACGGCGGCCTGGCATTCTTATCTATACACGTGTCCTGTGGCACACCACAACACATTCTACAATGACTGTCGGCTGAGAAATCACGGTACGAAGTGGGCCATTCGCCAACGCCGTGTCCCATTTATCGTTCGCTACGTGCGCAGCACAGTGGTGCATTTCATATCATGAGCATACCTCAGTGACGTCAGTCTACCCTGCAATTGGCATAAAGTTCTGACCACTCCTTCTTGGTGTTGCATTTGCTCTGGCAGTCAGTGTATAACTATCTCCTTGGTGCAAAATTGTAAATAGTCCAATTACAACATTTATCCTAACTTTTTATTGTAAAACTCCTATCATCCCATCTCATTGCATATATACTGTATTCATGTAATTATAACTCGCTAGCTGGTATCATATTGTAAATTGTCCCATTACCACATTGGTTCTACTTACAAAATGTAAATTCCTATCACTCCTTCTCATTGTACATACAGTATTCATGTAATTGTAACTATCAAATTGGTGCCATATTATAAACAGCCCCAATTCAACATCTGTTTTACATACATGTGAAAACTCTTATCTCACATCATTGTATACTCCATTACTGGGAGAATATACCAGTTGCAAATTGTAATTTGTAAATAGTAAATGAAATGTTGTAAAATTCTGATATAATTGAAATAGACCCAAGTTGGTGATAAAGCACACAGCCAGAACAAAATTCCTCCCGCCTCCTTCACCATGCCAAATCATCCTAGCCTATCCTCCTACTCAATTAAACCCCAACCCCACCGAATCTCCTGGCCAGAGAGAAGGCGTTACCTTCTAGGTGGCCTGCCCCACCCCGTCAGGGAGAAGAATGAAAACTTTTTACGACGATGATGAAGTTCTAGTTAAAGCCTGAAGGGAAAAATGGGAGACAAGCTCCCAAAATTCAATGCTTAAACAAACACAACACTCAGCTCAACCAGCGTCAAATGATGAAGAATTCCACTTGGATGGAATTAAAAGTTATATGCTCAAACATACACATCTCGCTGAAGGCCCTCCACAGCAGACCACTATCGAAGCTGGACTTATTTTTGAAGGAAACAGTTGACACATTTATAGGTGGACAGATGGAATGTCCTCGAACAATGGAAGCATGGAGCCGATTCAAGAAAGTTTGATAACGTCACTAGTCACATGGTGAGAGAAGCCAATAGAAGCTCAACATGCTCAGTATGTAGCAGGAAGGCGAAGATGGCGATTGTACGAGCGTGTTGAGCTGGTAAAGAACAATTTTATTTTTTTTCGTGTAGAGGGGGAGCATATTACATAAAGGGAGGAGACATACACTAGTGTCCAAAAGTTAAGCATAAGTTACGAGTAAGCAGGGCAACAGGAAATAGACCGCAAATCGCAAGACATATGCACCTACCAACCTTACGTGTTTGCTCTGTATAGGAAAGGAGTGTTCCCTGCTTTGACTAGCGGCGTAACCACAAGGTAAATGCAGCCAGTGCCTGCACCCCATATTCCCTCAGGAACCACAGGAACATCGTGGAACGGTACCAGTATGGTGGTGGTGGTGGTGGCATCATGGTGTCGGGCGGCATCACGTTGAATGGTTGTAGGGACTTGCACATCTTCATGGGTGGTCCGAGAAACAATGTTAACACTCGGAGATACAGGGATGAGGTACTGAGACCACATGTTAAACTCTTCAGAGGTGCAGTTGGTCCAGACTTCCTCTTAATGGACGATAATGCCCGACCGCACCGCGCTGCTCTGGTGGATGAATTTCTGGCTGGGGAAGACATTCATCTCATGGACTGGCCAGCAAGGTCTGCAGATCTGAATCCTATAGAACATGCCTGGGATGCATTGGAGGCGAATTGCATCCCGTCAGCCTCCACCAAGAACTGTCCAAAACCTTCGCATTGCCCTTTCGGAGGAATGAGATCGACTGCCACATGAGCTCTTGGACCATGTGATAGTGAGCATGATACGTCGCTGTGAAGCATGTGTGGTTATTAGGGGTAACCATACACCTCATTAACAGCACATTTTGTTGTGAAAGACATGGCCAAGTTTTGTTAGTTGTTGTCAAAGGTGTACCTTAGCTATCAGAACCTTTCTGACACTGTTTTCTTGGACAAGTTGTGTGACATATGGTGTGTGAGTCAGCTTCCGTTTGTTCAGCAATCCGTCTGACATTCCTATCAGGTGGTATGGCCTCATTTAGTGATTATGCTTAACTTTTGGACACTAGTGTACAAAAAGGGGACAGGACAAAAACGGGCAGGGGACATATTCAATCCGTTCACTTCTGTTTTATGTGGAAGGGCGCATTGCCAGTTCTCATCTCGCGAAGTCTTAAAATAATCTAACAGTGTAACCGCAGTCTAATACACACAGTCGCGAAGCTCTTAAGTGATTAAATGGCATCCTGTTGACAGGTGGAATCAGCGCTATCAGCAGCCAGCAAGATATAACTGTCCAAAACAATTCTCTACCCAACAGCTGATTGTACCTTTGTACGTAAATTATAAACTGTACAGTAACTACCTCAACAACTGTATTAATAGTAAATTTTAAGAAAATACGTTGATACACTAGACTAATTATCACTACAGCATGGTAATAACACCGAAGGAAAACAAGAATACGAACAGCTGATCACACCACTGTAGTTAAGGTTTTAGCCATTTTTGAAATCCTATTATTGAACTGAATTTTGTAATTTCATATAAATCATAAAAATAGTAATGAACTAAAAAACAATTCAAATAATATTCAAAGATCTCAGCCATCTAAATGACTGAATTTTAAGTATTTTGATTTTTTTGTTCTATGGCACTGAAAACTTTTGTTGCAAAATATAACAATGTAATCTAATCTTAGTTTCACAAATAATTTCAACACTAATGACTCAGTACCCTCACAGCATTAATGTGGAAAATCAGGTATTTACATCAAGGAATTAACAGTATACCACATCCCAGCTCATGAGGACTCTTCTTAAACATTAGGAAAATTCCTAACAACAGCCCCTGTTCTCTCAATTCTCTTCTACTTCCTACAAGATCATTTCTGCTCCACTGGCAACGGAGCAAGTGGCCATGTGGTTTAGGTCCCACAGCTATCAGCTTACATTCCATAGATATTGTGTTCGAACCCCACTGTCGGCAGCCCTGAAGATGGTATTTCATGGTTTCCCTTTGTCACACTAGGTTATACCTTAATTAAGGCCACAGTCGATTTCTATCCACTCCAAGCCCTTTCCCCTCCCATTGCCAAAATAACTATCTGTGTTGGTGTGATGTATAACTGTGTGTTATTCTCCTTTGACACAGGTTAAAAATCTCTTATCAATGACTTTCGTTTTGAAGAAACCTGCAGAGGTTTATTTGCAACAGAACTACATTCCATACTAATTTCTTCTTCTCTGCTGACATAAAATGGGTGCCTTAAAAATGATTCGAACATAACTTTATGTTATTGTACAAATAGTTCACATTTTTCTTCAATAAATCAGCCCTCCTACTATTTACAAGCAATTTTCTTGTCTTTCTTTCTTCATCCGTTTACCCTCCTGAATTGGATTTTCCCTCGGACTCAGCGAGGGATCCCACATCTACCCCATCAAGAGCAGTGTCCTGGGGCGTGAAACTTTGGGTTGGGGGACATAACCGAGTAGAAGGACCAGTAGCTTGCCGAGGTGGCCTCACCTGTTATGCTGAAGAGGGGCCTAGTGGGAGATGGAAAGATTGGAAATGATAGACAAGGTAGAGGGAAAGAAGCGGCCATGGCCTTAAGTTAGGTACCCTCTCAGCATTTGCCCTGGAGGAGAATAGGGAAACTACAGAAAAATACTGAAAATGGCTGAGGTGAGAATCGAACCCCTCTACTAAGTTGACCGAGACTGAGTGGATCCTGTTCCAGCCCACGTGCCACTTTATCAAATTTCGTGGTAGAGCCGGGAAACAAACCCAGGCCTTCGGGGCTGGCAGCTAATCACACTAACCAGTACACCACAGAGACAGACAAGCAAATTTCTACTCATTGAAAATTAAAACAGTGCTATGTGTTAGAGGTTATGACTGCATTAAAATGCTATTTAAATTGATAACTGGATGGATTTCCCTTTGAGTTACATTCCTGGATCAATAATAGACAAAATACCTGCTAATTTGAAGTTACATTTCTGAATATTAACAATACTGTTGTATTATCCGTAAATGTAAACAGTAGTTCAAGCTTTACTGTACAGAATCCTCAGAAAAACCTAAAGAATGGTAGCTTCAATGTCTTCTTGTAATTGAGCAGTTTATTGCACCACACACATCTCCTTTCTTAAATAACTAACTTGTTAGTTTGTTTTAAAAAAACAATCATCTATAATGGAACTACCACATGCTTACCTCGCAAAACGTAGGGGAAGTAGGGGAGGATTGATACACTTTTTTGAAAATTTAGTATAACTGGTACTTTACTGGCTTCAGATGCTCACTTTTTGCATTATAATTTCGCCTTATGTTTAGGGCACAAAATGTTAATGATTTCAGGACATTAACATTTACATATTCTTCACAAAATACAAACATGTCATCACTTGCAAAGTGTATTAAACCTCCCTATGCTAGGGAGATTTGATACACCATTTAGGAAGGTATGATACACTGTACATAATTGTTAATTAAAGCAAGCAATAGTCAAAACTTTTAAAATATATGCATAGGTTACATCGAACAGCATTACCACAGGTTATTTATTCCAGCGAACCCTTCTTCAAAAATTATTGCTACAGTTCTCTTATGTCTTGAGATAATCTTTGGCTCACTTAACACTTTTTCGACTTGATCTTTATCAATAACACATTCATCTTCTGTATCAGGCCATCGAAATTTATTTCCACTCACACGCCTTACAAACTTAACTTTCCACCCATCATCCTCATCTTGTTGAACATCTTCCTCAATACGTCCAACATAATACCGAACACACTTTTTCTCGCAAAATGAAACCAGCACCCAGTCTCCTACAGTAACTGGATGGTTGATGTCCTCCTTTGAAAAAATTTCCTCAACCCAGTCAGAGTCTGATTCTAAAGACAGATCAACTTCATCCTCACTCGAAGTTTCAAGTTCTGTTATTGCTTTCTTTTTGGCTTTCTTTATATCACTGGTAAATAGAGCAGTGCAGCTTACTAATTTCCTCTTTTGTTTTAAATCTCTTTCATGAAATGTTTGATCCAATTAGTTTTTAATTGGTGTATCGGTTAAAATCTGTGACTTAACTGGCTTTCTTCGAGATTTTCCCTTCTTTTTTGGGGCAGGCTTTCACTAAGGGACGAACATGTTCAGGAGACAGGCTGTTGTTGGCAATGCAATCCACTTGCTTTGATGAGCTTGGTTTAGATGGTGAATTCTGGGAACGTTCAAGATACAAATAATCACTGGTAATAATATCAACTTGCTGTGATGAACTTGGTCAAATTAGTGAATTTCCCCTATGAGTGTTCGAGGCTGAGTCACCTCCATTCAAATCTAGGTTTATTTGTGAAGCCTGAGATGTGGATGGTTGCTCGGAACAATCTGAAGTATGACTCCAAGAGGAGCACAAAAAATCTTGATCTGAGAAACAATCTCGATTAAATGGCCAGATTCCAGCTTTAGCAAATCCAGAGGTAATGTTTTTTGGCGTGAAAGCTTCTGGAAATGCAACTTCAACCAACTCGGCTATTTGATAAATTGTCATGGGAGTTGAAGGATGGTTTATCATCCACTGCTGGCCAGCAACATTGTAAGCATGTTGGAAGGAATAATAAACTGTCAAGTCTAACGGTTGAAGACAGTGGCTGGTATGGGGAGGTATTGTTAACAATATGATTGCATTATCTTTTGTGGTTTGAAGGGAGTGGAGAGAAATGTGACTCTCATGGTTGTCCATTATCATCAAAGTTTTGTTTTCCTTTGAGCATCTAGCATATTTTATAAAATGATGCAGAAACTGAACAAAATTATCTGCAATCATCCAACCACTATGTTTTGGATGTCCTACAGCAGCTGTCCCTGGAGGTGCACCTTTAACCATGTAATCCTTCACGTTAACTCGTGGAAACACCATAAATGGTGGAATTTTGTTCCCTATAGCATTAATGGCATTGCAGTTACCAAGGTACCTCGTTCTTGTGAGTTTGCTTGCCCTACCTGTTTATAACCTTTCTGAGCTATAACTTTGCTAGGCCTATGGACAGTTGTCACACCTGTCTCATCGATATTCCAAAATATTTTCAGGACCAAATTTATGTCTGACATATATCTGTTCTAAATTGTCATGAAATTCTTGAACAGCAGTCGCATTGAAAGCAGATGAGTGAGCAATACTAGTTGCTTCTAGAGGCCTAATTGATAAGTCTGAGTTTCGTTTCATAAAACCACGGAACCAGCCATACCCTGCAATTAGATTAGGAACCCAAGAACCTGGATATTTTTTACCTCTTACTTTGGCAAACTGGTATGCAAGCTGGCGACAACCAACAGTTCCTAGACCATAATGGAGCTTTGTGGCCTTCTTCAAATATGTGGAAAGCATAGTTTCTCGGCTTTGCTGAATACCTGGCTAGCATTATAACCTGGTTCAAATATTGTAGGCTTCGTCACATCTTTAAACTTCACCACATAACATCTGAAAGTCATTTCATCTATACTGAATTTTGCAGTGGTAGAATGAAGTCAACATCCATCCTGCACCACTTCTGCTACTGCAGCCTTCATTCGTGTAGGTGACACACATTTCCCTTGTCTGGTACCTTCCTTTGCATTGTAGAGCATCGGCATGAAAATCAAAGAACGGTGTAACAACATGTAAGCCATCATAAAATTATAATGTGGGTTGTTATTCCTCGATAATTTGACTTATTTAGGGAGACATGATACATGTATCGAAGCTCCCCAGATGTTGTGTATCAAACCTCCCCATAAGACACAATGAATATCATACATGAAGAAACCTAACCTAGAATAATAATTTTTCCATGCCCTGTTAGTCATATCATACTCAATTATGAGGCAATGGAATGTCCATATTCACTTATGGAACAAAGTAAAATATTTGACAAAATGGAGTAAATAGTGATACCCTAAAATCTTACTTTGACCACCAGAAAATAAACAAATTGGACCTGCTTCTAAATGATATGTTGGACAACTCACTCAGTTTCACAACATGGCTACCAGGTCTCAGAGAGTAGAATATCCATCACAGAGATTATAAATTATCACTGTATCAAACCTCCCTGTGTATCAATCCTCCCCTACCTCCCCTAACGTACGCACACCTTTTAGCGATACATGGTTGTTGTTGTTAGTGATGCTTTTGGTCTTTGTCGAAGACATTTCACCCAGTCTATAATCCCTTACTTGCTGACTAACACTGATAATACTGAACACTTCAATCCATGAAAAAACGATTTGTACATTAGAAAGGGGGACACACCACTGTATTCCACTATATCACTCTGTAATCCTTACTTGCTGAATAACACTGGGACAAACTGAAGACTTCCTTCGATGAAAACACTTCTTTGTAAGATACACACACGACTATATTTCACTATAGCACACTCAATGAATACTCCACAAATATGATGAATCACCCCAATGGAACCAGGAGCGTATGAATACGATCCGCCATACACTACATAAAAATTTATAACACAATACTTGCTTCATCCAAAAACGTATTTATTACGTTGATGATCTCTACTGAAGGATTACTTAGCAAACAAGAAACACTTGTTGGAAAAACCTGCTTGAGTCTCATGAGATTACTAATAAATTTCCTACGCGGATTGTCATATAGGGACCACTGAAATAGAATATGGTTCGTGTCGCCATTACTTGTACCGCACGAACAGTTTGAATCCTGCGTTAAATGGAAACTAAATTTATATTGAGGTGTAAGGGCATGATTAAAACGCAACCTAATGATATTGGTAATATGCCTTCTGGAATAGAACCCTCTCATAAACCATGGTTTTACAGGTATAGATGGTTGCAGATGGTAATAAAAGGTACCGGTACCTTTGACTTGTGCAGTCTGTCTCCAAACATCTTGCCATTCATTACGCGCTGATTGTCTAATTACAACTACATAATCGGAAACAGGAACAATATTATTAGTATTCGGAACAGTGAGGCGAGAAGCTTGTTTTGCAAGGAAATCTGCTTGTTCATTATCCAAAATACCCACATGTCCGGGTACCCAGACTAATGTTATATAAATTCCGGAATTATCAAGCATATAGAGAAGACTTTTAACACTATACACATACCAGTTATAGGATAGTGCATAGGAGATCAGGGACTGCAACGCGCTCATCGCATCCGTATATATTGTAATTCGCTTACAGCCCTGCCCCTGAACAGAGTAAAGCTTGTTGAATAGCGAATAATTCCGCAGTAAAGATCGAACAATCACTAGGTAAACCATATTGTTTCTTGACATTTATTGAAGGTATATAAAAAGCACCTCCAACTCCAGTGGTATTCTTGGCCCCATCTGTAAATATGTCTATGTTTGGAGAGATACAGAGAAGTTTCAATCTTTTTGCGGATAGATGCTCTATCTCCTGTGCACGAATGACGTCAATATAGCTACTACGGTTAGGCTAGATTACCCGAGGCCTGTAATGAGAAACAGAATACGGTAAAGTATAGGGCATTAAAGATACACTTTGCAATACTGTATTCTGAATCGATTTTAACGCCTCAAAAGCTTGATATAGAGCAGGCAGTCTTCTCAAACCTTGACGCCGTGTTGAATAATACTCATAGAGTAGCTGTAATTTCGGAATTAAATGATGCCTCGTCAGAGAAAATTTTTTGAGTATATATTGCCTAGCGAGCATTTTTCTACGCACCTGTAAGGGAGCTTCGCCAGATTCAACCAAGAGTGCATTTGTAGGCGTTGTTTTTAGAGCTCCTATACATGTGCGTAGTGCTTGATATTGACATATATTGAGAGTGTTCACATTCGTACTCGATGCTAAGTCAAATATATGTGATCCATATTCCACGATAGATCTTATAGTGGACTTATACAATGAAATTGCCACGCTAGGGTCCGCTCCCCAATGTCTGCGGGTGACAGCTTTTATTATATGTATATACTGTTCACTTTTCGTACTTAAGTATAGAAAATGCTGCTTCCATGTAAGTTTATGATCTATAAATAATCCGAGATATTTATGTTGACTAACGATGGGGATTTCCTAATAATCAAAGGAAATCTGTGATCGATCATAGGCTCGATGGGCGTGAATATCATCGGTCGACATTTTGCGATAGAAAGATGTAATCCATGAGCATCTAACCATGTTATGGCTTCTCTAAGCGTGTATATGATATGCTGTCTATAGACCTGTAAATTCTCATGCGTATAATAAAGCAAAAAATAATCTGCATACGCCTGTATACGATCATGACGGAGAATTAGTGTTTCGAAATCCTTCATAAATATCGCAAAAAGAATGCCGCTCAGTATATCTCCCTGAGGCAAACTTGTACTCACCTGACGTGGTCGTATTGGATATTGCGCTGTTTTAAAGAACAAAGTTCGATATGTGAGCAATTGTCTAAGAATGATAATAAATCCCTCAGGTATTTTAAGAGATGCAAGTTTGTCCCAGGGGATATTCAGTGGTACAGAATCATAGGCCCTCTGAATATCTAGAAAAACCGCAATTGTGCTGTGTTTTCTGTAACGAGCTAATAACAAGTCGATAACGAACATGTTAAACGCGGCATATGTACTACGTCCCTTGAAAAAGGCATATTGATATTGCGGCGTTAGACTATAGTATTCCAATGCCCATATAATCCTCCTAAGTAAAATCTTTAAAAAGAATTTACGGATACACGAACCTAACACTATACCGCGGTAATTGTTCGGTTCAGTGGGTAGTTGCCTATTTTTGAGAATAGGAATAAGAAAAAATTCATTCCAGGTAGTTGGCGTAATAAAATTCCGTAAGATATCATTATACATCTCTAATAATACTTTCTTAGCTCTAAATGGCAATAATTTGAGCATCTGATATGATACGTTATCAGGACCTGGAGCTGAAGTCGAACAAGATTGGAGAACTGCTTCTAATTCCTGGTGATCGCACGGCTGTAATAACATGGAAAAACTAGTATCGTGCGTGTCTTGGGAGTGGACATACTGTGATACGACAAAATCTGGCGTCTCACGAACCAGAAAATCGGACAACACCTGTCGTGGTATTGTCATGGAAGGGGAATGTTGCGTAACTCTTGTTAGCGCCCGGATAGCATTCCACAAAGTTGTGCTAGAAACTTGACGAGTAAGGGAAGATATAAACTCCCGCCAAGCTAAACGACGTTTTGTGTGCAAAACCCTTCGAGTGTGTGCTATATGATGCTTGAGTCGGAAATAATTTTCAGGTGTGGAGTGTTGCCTATATTGGTGGAACAAACGCTTACGAGTTTGTATCAGTAAATGACATTCCTCGTCCCACCACTTAACTTTCGGAGGGCGCCTATAAGTTGGAGGAGGTGTTGATATTATCGGGTGATGGAGATTAATATAATATTTTAGCATCTGAAGTACGGTAACGATTGATAAGAAAAAAATGTCCGGTATTCGTCGTAAATTATCCTCAAGATATGCGGTATATACTTGCGGTTTAAATCTCCGTAACGAACGAACAGCGTTATTATCAACTGCATATTCAGGTGCGGAAATAGGTCGGCCTACCCCATATGAAATAACAATGGGAAAATGATCACTCGCGTAAGTGTCACCTAAAGTATGCTATGTGGTTATAGACAACATGCTTCGCTTACATAAAGTTAGATCCACTGCGCTGGGAGGAGCGGAAGGCGCAGTAAGACGCGTAGGGGAACCATCATTCAAAATTGCAATAGAATGCTTGTTTACTGCATTGAGTAATTATTTACCTTGAGGCGTGTCCATGTTTCCTCCCCACACTGTATGGTGAATATTATAGTCCCCAGAAATGAAAACATATGGTTCTGTGGTGAATTGCTGAAAAAATTGATCCCATTGCCTTTCAGTAATGGAAGCGTCTGGTGAACAATAAATATTCACAAGCTGAATATGCTTATAATATATTCCTATAACATAAGTAGCGGGTATTGCCTGTATATTCGAATTAATTCGATATGTCAAGGAAGAGTGAACGAAAAAGGCAACCCCTCCAAATCCTGGTCCGTCGTTACGAATAACTTTATAATTAGGATACGCGATGCGATACGTAGGGTCAAACCAAGTTTCTTGTATTGCTAACAAATAAGGTACGGTTTCCTGAATTAATTTAAAGAGCTCATGACGTTTATTCATGAGACTACTAGCGTTCCATTGTGTGATTCTAATCATAGAACTGTATGAAACTGTAAACCTTATCACCCATTAATTGCACCAATTGTTGGATAGATTGGTATATGCCACTTTGGAGGTGTTCTCTTTGTCTTTGAAACGAAGAAATCGGTTGCGGCATGGAGGGGCTACTAGTGGAGGCAGGCTCGTCCATGGAAGCCGCGATCCTCTGGCTAGTACTATTAGAAAAAGTTGCTACTCGTGAAGTATCTAACTCCGTACTAGGGGTAGCTCGAATCAAATTATAATAACCAACCCGATCATATCCCGGTGCGGGCACAGGTCGAGGTGACTGCAAAATTACTTGCGTAAATTTTCTCTTTCGTGGATTCTCCGGCGTAGGAGTCGTCGCCCCCCTGTTTAATGGGGAAAAATTTTGGGAATTGTCAGCAGTATTGTATTCAACAGGCTGGACTGTCTTTACAGCGTCCTTGAAAGATAGGTTATTAGTTTTCATGATCTTCTTAATACGTACTTGCTGCTGGTGTGCTGGGCATTCAGGTGCTCCGGTTAAATGGGTTCCATGACAATGTACGCATTGCAGAAATGTTTCTGTACAATTTGCCGTGGTATGGTGCAGGGCGCATCGCCCACACCTTGGACTTGTCGCCCTGCAATGTTTATCTACGTGTCCGTATCTTTGGCATTTTTTACAAATGATAGGGGCAAAAACATATGGTTCAACTTCTAAATGTACCTGATACAGTGACACATACTGAGGAAGTTTCTGTGCCCTAAAGACAACTTTAATCGATCCCGTTGGGACATATTGATTTCCTTCTTGGTTAACAATCCTACGATTCAAACGCTGCACTGATTTTATAGCTGCCGAGGACTTTAAATGCTTTAATATAGTGGCATCAGTTAGGGTTTTTTCTACTCCCCTTATAACACCTACGCGCAAGACATTGCAGCTTGGTATGTACGCCCGGAGTTTAAGTTCAGGTAATAAGGGATGCTTCAGGAATGAATTCGCTTGGACGGCATACACAAATTCAATTTGTACTCTGTTTCTACCCTTTCGGGCCACGGATTTGATTCCCGGGATATTATGTTCATAAAACGTTCTACCCAAATTCATGGGATGCATGTAACCAACATTTTTTGATGCAGTTGACTCCACGAAAATAATAAATGGGCCATAATGTGTACTAGGGTACAATTCCTGCGGCTCAGCCTTCGGAACCTGATCTCAAAGTTCTTTATCCGCACACTTATCTTGCCTATCCGCATTACTCACTGTACCACTATTTTCACTTAAAGTATCTTCCGTATCTTGCTCCATTTGAACTGTTTCTTCACGCTCGACTCTTAAGGTTGAGGGGTCAGGAGCCTCCTCACCTCCGCTGCTCTCCTCCATAGCCTACGAGGTACACTCGTACTCTCACACTTCAAGGACCTCCACGCTACCTCGTCACAGCGATTATCCACTCGACTACGCTCTATCACTGCTGAGAGGGAACTCGAGCGATACATGGTCACCCTAGAGCTGAATTGTTGTTGTTGTTGTTGTTGTTGGAGATGATTTTTGGGCTTTTATCGGGGTAATTTCACCCAGTCTACAGCCCCTTACTTGGTGAATAACACTGATACAATTGAACACTTCAATCCATGAAAAGTCGTCATTTTGAAGGGTCTCACACCACTATATTCCACTATGTCACTATCACTGGATACTCCAAACATATGATGAACCACCCCAATGGAATCAGAAGTATATGAATACTATCCAACAGACACCACATAGAATTTTATAACACAATATTTGCGTCATCCAAAAACGTATTTAGGACTTTGATTATATCAGCAGAAGGATTACGTAGTAAACAAGAAACACTGGTTGAAAAAACCTGGTTAAGTCGCGTTAGACTACTAATAAGCTTTCCACGAGGAGCTACATATATAGGACACTGAAAAGTAGGTGATTCGAATCTCCATCGCTAGAACCACACAAACAGTTTGGCTCCTGCGTCAAATGGAACCTAAATTTATATTGGGGCGTAAGGGCATGATTAAAACGTAACCTAATGATGTTTGTAATATGTCTTCTGGAATATGATCCTCTCATATACCATGGCTTCACCAGGATAGTTGTTTGTAGTTTATAATAAAAGGTACCTTTGACTTGTGCAGTCTGTTGCCATTCGTCTTGCCATTCATTACGGGCAGAGTTTTTAATCACAGCTAAATAATCTGACAAAGGAACGATATTATTAGAAAGCGGAACAAGGAGGAGAGAAGCTTGTTTTGCTAGGAAATCCGCTTGTTCATTACCCAAAATACCAATATGCCCGGGAAACCAGACTAATGTTATATAAATACCCGAATTTTTATAGCTGGGAAGAGTGGGAAATGATACAAAGAGTATCTGCCTGTTTCCATGTTAGACACGTTACCAGGCGAGTTTGTATTGGTTGGATGGTGTTAAGGTGTGGTATTGAAGGGTCAGGGAAAAACCACATAGGCAGAAAAATAGAAAGAGCCTACATGCAAAAACCTGATATCTTTTGATAGCACATGCAAGGATGTGGGCTGGAAAGGTCCAGAGGTTATGTTAGTTAGGGGTATGTGTCATGCAATCATAACCATTTTCCTACATTTTGTCCATTATTATAGGGAATCAGTCCTTCTTGTCACTGCCCAGTGCGTCTCGGGTCCGCTAGCATCTGGGCTTTGGGACATAGGTTAGTCCCTTGGTCCAGCAGCCAGCGGTCCCTGGTGCCAAGTCTCCTTTAAGGGGAGGTTGTAAGCTCTATACTGGCAATGTTAAATTGGCAAATTTTGACTGCAGTTATTTCAGAAACTAATAAACCTATGAGGTTGAACTTATGGGCAGTGCTGGATACATGCTTCGCCAATACAGTGACTTTTTTGTTTTAATGCCGAGTGAAAAGTTTAATTTCTATATATTTTTTAAGAACACTGAATTGTCCCCATATTTTACCATAAAATGTTGGATAACTTCCATGATTAAATTAGGAACAAAACAATAGAAAGTCAGTAACACCATAGCTAAGTATAGAACAACTATACAAAATTTCACACATCTGGGTAAAGAACTTCCTGAAAAATGCAATAATATTTTACCATGGTAATATTTTGAGAAAAATTGATTTAAAGTTGAGAGTACCTTGAGCGCATGCCGAAGCCATATTTTGGACTTTCACTGTTGTCCTCATCATCTCTGGCTCTCTTCCTAGACCTCTGCAGCCGCCTGGCCCTCTCTGCCAGCTTTTCTGCATCTAAATCAGCTTTAGTAACCCGCACCCTGTCGAGATCTTGGAAAATCTTCAGTGCATTCATTCTTGGTTGAATACCTAGCTGCTGCAGCACTTGAAGTCGCCCCACATTTCCCTCATTAAATGCCAATTCTGCATCATTAACTCCTAGAATCAGTGTCTGATACCCCGCAAATACTCGTTTCGGAACCCTATCCCACATAACACTACTAAAACTTTCATTAAGGTTTTGGGTTTTCCCATGTAAGTACTTTTTCAGAAGTTCAGAATGGGCTAGACTTCTGAACATTGGCATGATTACATCAGCCACAGACATAGGCAATGAATGTTTATGTGAATAGCTTTCTCCTGTAACTTTGGACCTGTTATATTTACACCAGGAGGACAAATCTTTGGGACAAAGACAGTGCTGGGGAACTCCATCTATACTAATTTTGTGTAAGAAAATTGCCCAGGCAGCTTTCCTCATTTCCTCCACACTACTAGTGTTTCTACTTATAGCCATTCCATAATAGTTTTGTAATGTATCTATTTATTTGTCACTAAGCCTACCCTTTCCTGACGTTTTCCCTTTGTATTCACTGCGCAGTCTCCGGGGACGGGACCCCATTCGTTTCTGGATATGACCTATACATTCCAGTTTCCCAATAATTATTTCCCCATGAGGCTTCTTTTGGACAACACTTGCAAAAGCCTTGCTGTCCCCATCCCCTAGATATTTAAAAAGGAACTAATCTGGAAGACAAAAAATATTGCAATTCCCAGGCCTGAAGAACAGGTACGCAAAGGAGGTATGGCCCTCTTACGTCACGTGGCATTTAAACGGACGTTAAGTGGTTTTTGTTGTGTTTTTCAGCAAAAAAAGAACACATGCACATTATAAAACGGACCTCCAGCTACCAAAATTATCAAAAATCTAAAATTGGTATTTTTGAACCCAAAATAGCTTACAACCTCCCCTTAAGGAGAAGGGGAGTATAGCCAAGCCTTACTTGGGGTAAGGGGCTTCTTCTTCTCGCCTGATGACGTCCCTTCTTTGCGGTGTTGGTGGCACACACTTGTCTCTGCAACTATATATACACATATATACATACATACTGCACCCGTCCACCCTATGAGTCCCAGACTAGCATTTATCTCAGGGGTGTCAGTTCATTTTTAAGTCAATAAAATCATAAATGTAGAGGCAGCAGCGAACTCAGGGATGAACAGGGCATGTAAAACTAGAAAGTGGGGAAAGCTCAATTGTAAGCATGAATTTAAGGACTCCATGATAGGACTAGGGAGTGACATTTAAATTTCAAAGGGCATAACATCTAACTACAATAAAAAGATTATGAGAATGGTTTCATTTGAAACAATTGCCAGAAGGAACAGTTTATTGCGCCATCCGGCGCGCTGAATTTTGATACACTTGATAAAAATAATTAATCTGACAACACATTAAATCAACAGGTCACTTGCTTCACCGCAAGTGGTGACAAGACGCTTATAATATTCATCCTGGAAAAGAAATACAACTGTGGGGTATAATTCACTGATCGATCACGTTGGGATCGAACCCGTGTCCGTATGACCTGATAGTCCGCAAGGACGAGCCTTCTTCAGATCGAGAGCCCGAGCATAAACCAGGTTTATCGTCGGCTTCTCGACTCAAATTAGATTGAGTACCTCCGACTATCTACATTTCCCGATGTCGGCACTCGGGATGGGAAACATTACGATGATTTTAGGAAAGTGTAATTCACGAACAGATCCTATATTATACATCCAGCTGATGCAATGCCACTGGAACTAGCATCTACAAATATTTTACACATGATCTAAATTACTGCCAAACTCGACCACATGGTCTCAGTAGGTTACTGTCACTCTGCCATGACAAATGATGTAACGGAAATCCCGGCCGATAACTTCTTCTCACCCCGCAAGCAAAATAAACAAATAGGGTATTACGGTAACCTAACTCGCGCTGAGCCGGCTAGTTACGAGACAACATACGATTATTATTCCCATACAAAATGTCAATTTAAGGGATGTCGTCGTCAATAATTTAATTCATTATTATTAGAATTAGAATAATCCTTCCTCCACGAAATTATCATTATTATTATTATTAGAATAGTACTATTATTATCATTAATATTATATTCTACGATTCCTGACACTGCCACGTTTTGATTATGATCAATATTATTACGGGATGCAAAATACAAATGTTATTACTGTCATTATTATAATGATATCACTCGTGGAATTTATTATTATTCTGATATTACTCATGATATTATTATTATTATTATTATTAGTAGTAGTAGTAGTAGTAGTAGTTATGACTTGGTCACGTCCGCAAGCGCCTCAATATACCGGTCGCGTTTACATATATTCAATAGGGAACATGCATGATCCGGGGTTTTAATTTAAAATATGCTAATCTGATTCAAAATTTCATGCAGAATTCAAAAATGTGCTCAGAATGTACAAATAATAACTCCAAACATGATAAATATCTAAATTAAAGTACGAAAATATCACGTGACGCAAGTACGCGATCTCATTGGTCTGACGTCATCGCACAGGTTGACTGAATTAGCGGACGAAATAACACATAGTGTGCTGTGAGAAGAAGGATACACTTTGCGTATTTCTACTTTATGTCAGTGTCTGGTATAGTTAAATTCAAGGTTTATACATTGGATAATAATCTGAGTGGTATATTTTAGACTTAAAATGAATCCTGCGCAGACAGTGAGGCAGAAAACTTATAAATGGTGTATAGTTCCGATGTGCAATAGCATATCGCATACCATCCCAAACAAATTGTTTATAAATGTTCCAAAGACGCTAAAACTAGGGAGAAATGGATTTAGGCGAGCCGGAGAAATGCTGGTGATATATCGGAAATGTCTACAGCTTAATTTTTTGATGATCATTTTAACGTAAGTTGAATTTGTTAGCATTATCAATCACTTTTCCATGTCAGCTCTTCTAGCGGTAAAACTTTAAATTTTAATGTATGATGCTTTAATTAAATGCTTCTATTACATCTTGGAATATGAAAGTAATAAACAGTGCATTAATTAATGCTCATTATTAAAGTATTCTACAAACCTAACCTATGTTTTGGGTGATCCATGTCAAGGTAATAAACCAAAGGGGTTATGAACTATTTTGACAGCTTTAATTCAACCAACTTATCTTGGCCTGCGACAGTTATTTATGTCTTTATTGAAGAGCTTGCATTTGTAAAGAAATTTAGGCTATAGCTAAATACTATATAATATAACAAAAAATTGACGTGTACATCATGAAAGAAAACAACGTGAATTTAACAAATGTATACCTCTACACAAAACCAATGCTTGTCTGTTGGGGTCTTATAAGTTAACAATGCTCAATTATAATAATTATCATAATATTAATGAAATAAATAACATAATTGCACACGGGTGAAAATAGTGATGTTGGTATTTAAAATATTATCCAACTTGGCGTACGTTTTAGGTTATACAAGCCAAGTCAATAAACCGAAGGGTAAAAATACCGGGCGAGTTGGCCGTGCGGTTAGGAGCGCGCAGCTGTGAGCTCGCATCCGGGAGATAGTGGGTTCGAACCCCACTGTCGGCTGCCCTGAAGATGGTTTTCTATGGTTTCCCATTTTCACACCAGGCAAATGCTGGGGATGTGCCTTAATTAAGGCCATGGCCGCTTCCTTCCCATTCCTAGGCCTTTCCTGTCCCATCGTCGCCATAAGACCTATCTGTGACGGTGCGACGTAAAGCAAATAGGAAATAAAAGTAAATCACAGCACCCAAAGACATTCCTGTATTGAACGACTAAAATGTCACCAAGACACTTCTCTTGCGTGATATGCTCAGCTTGTTAAAAGCCAAATGTAATTAATGTTATTGGTTTTACGCCCCGCTAACTACTTCTACGGTTTTCGGAGACGCCGATGTGCAGGAATTTAATCCTGCAGGAGTTCTTTTACGTGCCAGTAAATCTACCGACACGACGCTGAGGTATTCGAGCACCTTCAACTACCACCGGACTGAACCAGGATCGAACCTCCCAAGTTAGGGTCAGAAGGCCAGCACCTCAACAGTCTGAACCACTCAGCCCGACTTGTGAAAACTAGATGAAGTCATATTTATTTTTATCATGTTTAACATTTTCCCTCCACCAAGATATTTAATGTTTCTCTTTCATGGGCCCCGGAAGTGGGTAGGCCAGTTGCCCCAACCATAAATATATATTTTTTCGGGAATGATAGATTATAGACCTATAGTACTATGATCTTACTTTCTTTCTTTCTTTCTTTCTAAATCAGTTTATCCTTCAGGGTTGGTTTTTCCCTCGGACTCAGCAAGGGACTTACCTCTACCGTTTCTAGGGCAGTGTCCTGGAGCGTGAGACTTTGGGTATGGTGATACAACTGGTGAGGAGGGCCATTGCCTTGCCCAGGCGGCCTCACCTTCTATGCTCAACAGGGGCCTTGTTGGAGGATGGGAAGATCGGAAGGGATAGACAAGGAAGAGGGAAGGAAACGGCCGTGGCCTTAAGTGCCGGGAGAAGTGGGAAAATACGAAAAACCACTTCGAGGATGGCTGAGATAGGATTCGAAACCCCTCTACTCAGTTGACCTCCCGAGGCTGAGTAGACCCCGTTCAAGTCCTCGTACTATTTGTTTTCAACTTTCATGGCAGAGCCAGTAATCGAAACCGGGCCTCCGGGGGTGGCAGCTAATCACATTAACCACTACACCACAGAGGCGGACTAGTACTATAATGCTACCTATATGTTTATGTTAGTGCTGAAATCCGATTTCTTACTTTACTAATGCTGAAAACCCGAAAATGTAATGTTATTCTTTAATGCGGGAATCATTCTAGAAGGAAATGTTGAAAGTGATGTGATTTCTATCCAGGTTAGTTGTTATCCTAATACTATGATTTACAGTACATTGCACGTATATAAAAGATGCCACTTACAAACTTGCTTTTTATCCGCGAATTTCTGCGGCCACAAAAGTCACTATTTTTCAAGAATGATGACATCTACACATAGTAGATTGTCTGACTGTGCTGTTTTAAACCTTTCTTCTGTCATTTTGAAGTTATTCGCGATCAAGAATTACAAGCAATAGGCTTTTAGTAACGGCTGATGCACAATGGCTGGTATGGTAGAGCTGCATGCCGTACTGGATCGTGACTCACAGCGCGCCGCTTACGTCAGAGGCCGTTTCACTCGCCTTGCGGAAAGGCACTTTTAAATACTTTTTTAATGGTAGAAAACAAGGCAACTTACCACAATGTAATACGTTTACGTACTATTTCATTGGTGTACTTTTCAAAAAATATATTTTTGAAAATTATGCATGTTCCCTATTTTCAACAAAAAGAATGTCATTATTATTATTATAATAATAGTCATTATTATTCTGACCACGACGATTTATCATCATCCTAACATTCTTATTCTTCTTCTTCTTCTTCTTCTTCTTCTTCTTCTTATTATTATTATTATTATTATTATTATTATTATTATTATTATTATTATTATTATTATTATTATTATTATTATTATTATTATTATTATTATTATTATTATTATTATCGGTTTCACATCATCAATTATATTCCCTTTTAACACATTTATCATCGTCCATTTATTGAACACGGTCCAACTTTTGATCTGCAATATTTATTATTATTATTATTATTATTATTATTATTATTATTATTATTATTATTATTATTATTATTATTATTATTATTATTGTTACGGTATCATGATTATCATCATTCGTCATTCTTAACTATCACGACATACGATGATTTATGTGGAAACTGAACCTCTCGTTATCTTTAGGTCCGTAGTATTTCAATGAATATCTGCGCAGTCTATTTATTTCGTACATGGTGTCAAGGGGTTCGAATCCTGCCCTCTACGTAATTCAGTTTTACTCTGTTACATTGCCCGTACTTGTACACTCATTTCTTTGTGTTTATCATTAATTTCATACCTTACTTCGTATCACATATTTCAACACAGCACCATTATACGGTAAGTGTTCCCATACGGAATTTATCTCGCTTCCTACTCAACATTATTTTATTCATTTATTAATCACAGAGTTTTCAACTGACTTCTTTTATCATCGACGACATCGTACGACATTTTTATAACCTGACTGCGTGATCTTCATGACATCTCCCTTCACATCTAATTTACTTCAGAGGTCATTCTCCACAAATAATCGCAACAGCGCGAAGTAATGTTCGCCAAAATTTGACAATCATGATCACGTAATCATTAGTCCCACTTGTTCCGGCTAATACTTGCAAATTAGATATCTGACATTTATAAAATATTGGACCGTAATTTAAACAATACGCTTATTAACATTTAAGGCTTATTAGCAGCGATATTATTACTCATAATTATTAATTCACAAATTTAAATTATCACCTTTAAGTACGAATTAGAAAACTATACCGCCATTAACGATTCCCGATAATCTCAACATATCCATTCAAATTTAAATATTACTCACTGTTCACATAGAATGACGATCTCTCGTGAATTATTATTATCACTATTATTATTATTATTATTATTATTATTATTGTTATTATTATTATTATTATTATTATTATTATTATTATTATTATTATTTGTTTGTGACATTTCCTACAAATTTTGACCACGTCAATTAGAGAATATTAACACAACAACACAACGACAGCTGGCGTGATACATGGCTGGATTTTCCATAAACATTATTACATAACTTGTCGTCAAATGACTGACATAAAAGCAAACTCCGGGTCGAATTGAACATTACACAAAAACAAATGTCGAAAAAATCTTGACTATCAAATATGATAATACATGCATGACTTAACTCACTACCCTACGCCTACAGAATTATATGTACAACATACTGAATACATTATTCGACCCGACATTTACGTTACTATCATTTAATCCCGTCCGTTATACAAATTTAGAATGGCATCAGGAAGCGATCCATTTTGATATATGACGTAACCAATTCAACAATCAAACTACTTCCCTGTAACATTTCCCAAATATATTTACATAGCGGTTCTCATCTTGCAGTTGAAATCCTTGGCGGGCTTAACAGATGAGAGACCCATCTGGCCCCTTCTGTTTACTCCTCCATAACGGCTGGCTTCATTTCACATTTGATTTCCTGGCGTTCCGCCGTCATTTCACCGATTAAATAATTACGACACTGATTTACTATTGCAAATATTAATACTGATACATTGATATTTAGTTGTATAATATAATAACACCTAAGCACCCTAGAACCAAATTAATTTATTTACAATACTTTATCTTCGTCTTTCCCCGCATCAAAGAACTAGACACAAACGGCGGAGTGTCGATTTGATCGCCCGACGCAGTTCACTGTGTCCGGCATGGCCCGTCCGAATCACCTCGCACTCTTGAAGTGTTCATTATGATGGCGGTTCGACTTCTTAAAGTACAGGCTCAATTAATTACTGTTATTCCCATGTACTGTTCGTCACACACTATAGTACCTCCGCGTTTACTGTTTTAAAAGAAGAATTATATTTCTCACTCCTTGCAAATACTATCTATTTACTTGACTTCATATTACACCTATATCGGAAGCTCAGGTCGTAACATGATCTGGAACATCTAACTTTACTCGACTGACTGGAACACAACAACCTGATTTAAATATTACAAGTCACATCGCCCGAGCGTGAGCACATTACGTAGTACCTGCGGTCGTACGTACAAATGAATGTTGAATCAGCGGCGCACGACGATTTAGCGTCAAATTTTTCAGAATAAGCTAGTAAGTGTTCCTTCCGCTCGTATTTATTGATGAAGGCCTTCCTGGTGGCTTAGCTGACGTCATGCCTTGGAGAGAGGGGGCTGGATTTCTCAAATTGGCACTTGCATTCCGAACTGGAAATTATAATTTATATCAAACTAATCCCCTTGGCTGGAACACATACTGGATTGAATATGAACTCCTAACGATCATAGATTGCGGAGATATGGACAGATATCGCTCCCTGATTTTTCGCGGGTTTCATAGGGTCTCTTACGGCGTGGTTACCTTTCAGCCAATAACATACAAGATGCCCTTTTTCCAAGAAATTCAGTCTTCAATTTATTTAATTTGCAACTTATTATTGATTATTCTTCCATGCATGACCTCTAAAAAGTTCCTTAAATTGATCCACATAATTGTCATAATTTATTAATGATTACTTTCGAAATTAAATTTACATTTCATTCATATAATTCAAGATTGTATTCCTGGGTCGCCAACTAAATTTTGTGATTGGGCTTACACAGGCGGTTTATTTGGATCTTCCCTTGTGACAACTTGACAAATAAATGCCTTGGGGCTCTGTACTTTTCCATTCTCCGATTCCGAGAATACGTGACGTAGCGGAAACTTTGTGCCTGACACAAATATACCTTCGCAGCGGTAATGTTGCACAATCCCTATTGTTCTCGGCTGGCCTTTCTCTTCCTGTATGAAACTTATTTGTGTACCTCCGTATCTTTGAGTTGGTAAATTAATAGGCCTCCTGCTGAGAGGCAGCTCTCTAGCCATTGTGACAAGCTAATCCCCTAGGCTCCGCTCTGTCCCGCGATAGGCCCGCGTTTCAACGTTATTCACATGAAATATGGTCAACTAAAATTCTGTACTTCAGTAAATGTACCCTATCTCTTTCATATATCAAATCATGATTAAATTACGACCCCTATCACGCGAGTTCATTACATCGTTATCATATATATATTTATACGTTTTTCGGTAGAGTGCGGGCCGCTCTTCCGCTCTCATGTCCTATAAAATTAGTAATTTAAATCATTAAGAAATAGCTGCAGGGTGGTTTTCTGTCCACTCCTTTGTCGCTGGTGGGAGGCGGGGGTGGATTGAGTCGTCTCTTATTATGGCTGTGTTGCCTTCGTCGTTGTATTTCTTCTCTCAATCCTCCCTCGCCTGGTTCCCTGTAACAAGGTAAGAGACATAGATAGTCATGTACATATATACTGGTGTTTGCAGTATGGTTGTGTGCGTAATATTGAGTGGAGCGGTGTAGTGAGTTGGTGTCAGCTTAGGAGGGGGGCGATTTTGGACTTCCGGCCTCCTTACCCTGTGGCTGAACAGAATGTGCTTCGGCGTGGGGTATTTGGTGTA
Source organism: Anabrus simplex (assembly GCF_040414725.1). NCBI lineage: Eukaryota > Metazoa > Arthropoda > Insecta > Orthoptera > Tettigoniidae > Anabrus > Anabrus simplex. The sequence goes on from NC_090266.1 coordinate 261,874,910, forward strand.
TTGATCGACGTCGTAGCGTCCTATTCCACTGACTAGTGGGATGATCTTATTACCCCATGACTTTGTGTACATTAGGAGTGTTTTTTTCGTATGTGTTGCCTTATCGAGCTGACTTTCGCAATTGCGCGTAGGTGTCGTATTGGTGTGTCATACGGGAGTCTAGCCGCTGCTCGAATGCATTTGTTTTGTATTAGTTCCAGCTTATCCAGGCTCGTTATAGCAGTGTAGCCACAGGCGGGGGCTGTGTACGTTGTTACTGGCCTAATTAGGGCCTTGTACATGTTGATTGCTACTCTCTTGTTAATACTGGATCTTTTATTCAGTATAGGATAGAGCTGTGACAGTCGTGCCTGTGTTTTCCCCTGAATCTGTTTAATGTGATGTAGCATGGTTAGTTTTCTATCTAGGACTACTCCTAGATATTTGACCTTGTCGTGCCATGCTATATCTTGATTAAATAGTTTGAGCGGTTTGATATTGGCTGGCCTGTGTGTGCGTCTGTTCTTCCTAGTGAACATCACAGCTTGGCATTTGTCAACGTTGACCTTGATACGCCATTTGGTTAGCCAGGGCTCGAGGGTTCACAGTGCTACTTGTAGTCTCTTTCGGGTGCATGCTAGCTGAGGGTGTTCTACTGTGATAGCAGTGTCATCCGCCTAGAGGTGCGTGGTAGTGATTTCCGCTGTCGGCATGTCATTCGTAAATACACTTAAGAAAGTGGAAATTGCAACAACATGAAGGCACTGGTCGTTTGTGTTGATTTTCAAGATATGGAACGATGCTATCTAGATATGTAAACGACCAAAGTTTCAGACCCATTGGATTGCTGCTACAGGTCTCCCCACGTGATTGGTCGCGGAGGAATCAACTCTAGTATACGGACTCTGGTGTAGCGTAGTTGACTTGCAGTCTGTGCAGTGAAGTGTTTCCCGTCAAACATGCCTCGACGACAGAGAAGAGCATGCTATCAACAACTGTCGCCGTTTGAGAAGGCTTGGATAATTGGGCTGTGTGAGGCTGGATTATCGCTAAGGACTGCCGCTTCACGTGTTGGCCGACAGGCATCTACGGTACAACGTGTATGGCAGCAGTGGTCAAATGAAGGTACCCACACTCGTAGACCTGGCACAGGCCCAGCGCGACAGATAACTGTGAAAGAGACTCGCCGCATCATTCGGATGGCCCGGATGGAACCCCATGCAACAGCAGCGCAAATTCGAGCAGCTGTGGCACCCCACGTTACACAACAAACAGTTGGTAATCGCCTGCGTGCAGCTGGCTTAAGAGCCCGTGTCCCTGCATAAGGTGTTCCATTGACCCCACAACAGCGACATGTAAGGCTGGCCTGGTGTCGAGAAAGAACGACGAGGGTCGACGAATGGCATAGGGTCGTCTTTAGTGATGAATCGCGCTTCTGTCTTGCCCGCAGTGATCGCCGGAAACGTGTGCGCCGACGTACCGGTGAGAGGGGCCGCCCAGTTCTTATTGTCAAGAGGTACACAGGCCAGCACCAAGCATATGGTCTGGGGAGCTATTGGCTTTAATGTGAAATCACAATTAGTGCTTGTTGAGGGCACTATGACTGCTCGACAGTACGTTGATAGGGTACTCAATCCAGTGGCTGTCCCTATGATGGCGAACATTGCTAATGGGATGTTTCAGCAGGACAATGCCTGGGTTCACACTGCACGCATCTCCAGAGAAGCTCTCCACGACATCACAACCTTAGAATGGCCCGCCAGATCCCCGGACCTCAGTCCTATTGAGCTTGTGTGGGACATATTGGATCAACAACTGGCAAACCGTCCTCAGCCACCCACAACTCTGGAACAACTGACCCGTGCAGTGCATCAAGCATGGGCCATAATTCCTCAGGAAGCAATCCAGGGCCTTATTGACTCCATGACTCGACGAATTCATCAATGAATTGCAGTTCGGGGTGGGCACATCCTGTATTGGTTGTCCAAACTTGCGGTCAGAGGGACCTGGAAGTGTAATCATCGAAGCACAACCGAACACTCGTCCTGCATGTTCAATTGCAGAATGTAGCACCACTCCTTCTGGGTGTTGCAATTTCCATTTTCTTCAGTGTAGGATGACAGGATTGGGCCTATTAGTGACCCCTGGGATACGCCCGCCCTGATCGGTTGCGTGTTTGACAGTGTGTTGTGAACATCTACCTGGAACTCTCGGCCTTCCAGGTATGATTTAATTAATCTTATGTACCCTGGGTGGAATTCGAGGTCAGTTAATTTCGCTAACAGCCCTTCGTGCCAGACTTTATCGAATGCCTTCTGGATATCAAGGAATACTGCGCATGTGTCCCTCCGCTTGTTTAGTCCGATGGTCGCTTGTTCTATGACCCGGGTAAACAGTTGCGGGGCGGAGTGGCGGATCCTAAAACCAAATTGTTCATTTCGAATGATTCCTTTTTCCTTAATTTGTGCTATTAGCCTTTTCAGCAGTATTTTCTCGAATACTTTGCTGAAGGCGTCCAGGAAGCTGATGGGCCTGTAGTTATTAGCGTTGCCTGGTTTGCCAAATACAAGGATTTTCGCCTTTCTCCACTGTTCCGGGTAATACTGCTATTGAAACATTGCATTGTATATTTTAGTGAGTAGTGCGAAGGCTTTCGGAGTTAGCTTTTTGAGTATTATGTTCTGAATCTCATATGGGCCGGGTGCCTTCTTCGCGTTGAGGTGATCTATTATCCACTAAATTTCGTGGATATTATACTTCTTAACCTCGGGCTTAAGTGCGTTTGCTAGGAATTCTGCTACTTTGGCCTCTGTTTGTCTAATGAAGGCGGGATCTGACGGTTCGTCATTGGGCGTAAAGACCGCTTCCAGTGAGTCAGCTATAACCTCGGCTTTATCGTGGTTTTCGTATACTGGTCCGTTAAGTCCCTTAATTGTTGGGATCACGTGTGGTTCTCGCGTGAAATATCTCGCTAAGTTCCACACCGGTCTGGTATTTGTGTCAAACGTACTCAGTTTTTTATTCCAGATCTGCGACCTTTATTTCATTGTTTCGGTTTCGATTTCAGTTCTGAGTTAATTTTTACGTATCTGGTCTTCATCGTGGTGGTATCTGGCCCAATTGCACTTGTGTTGGTTGCGCTTGCGTATTAGGTCTTTAATGTGGGCCGGTATTTCGATGTTAGTGTGTTGTTTAGGTTTGTGTACCGGGATACTCGCTGTTGTGGCTGCCTGGATCGCATTTATGAGTGTTTTTAAGGATACATACGTTTGGGCTGGTTTACTATTTGTATGTCCTCGGTCTCCTGTAGGAGCGAATAGAGTTTTCTTCCGAATTTACCCCATTTGGCTGCTTTATAGTTGAGTCGGCGCTTTGGGTTATTCTCATATTCCTCTGGGTTCGCTTCCAGTGTAAAAATCACTGGTTGATGCCTCAACCCTAGGGCGTTTATGACTTTTATGCTGTGTCTTTGAGGAATATGTCGCAATAGGGCTATGTATAGTATATCGGAGACCTGATCGTTCGGCGCTAGGAACGTGGGTTCACTGGGGGCTGTTACCACATAGTCCTGGGATAGCATGTGGTTGTACTGCCTTGTGCCTTCTAGTTAGGTCTCAGGCAGCCCCAGCTGGCGTGTTTCGAATTTAGGTCCCCTCCTAAGATCGTGTTTCGATTTAGCCTTAGTACCGTTTCAATGTCCTGTCTGTTGAGGCTTTTAGGTCTGGCGTATGCCGATATGACATTGATGAGTGTTCCTCGCACTGTCATGGCAATCCCGTATACCTCCAGCTCGACCAGTTCTGGTAAGTTTAGCTCTATATGTTTAATATTCTTCCATGCCAGAACTGCCACAACTCCGCCTCTATTAGCCTTGTCGCTTCTGTGAAATTTGTAGTCTCTTATGGTGAACTTCTTCCCGGTGGAAGGAATGTTTCTGTTAGGAGAGCTACGTGTATGGTATTCGCGGCTAGGAAGGCTTCGAGTTCGTATTTTCTTGACCTGACGCCCTGGCAGTTCCACATTAGAACTCGAAGCACTTGTGTATTATTATTACACTGACTGACAGAGCAAATGCAACACCAAGGAGGAATGGTTCGAAAGGGATGAAAGTTGGGGAAAAAACAGAGACGGCACGGACGAATAATTGATGTTTATTTCAAACCGATATGCAGGTTACACAATGCGCACGGCATCGACTCAGTAGGATGTAGGACCACCGCGAGCGGCGATGCACGCAGAAACACGTCGAGGTACAGAGTCAATAAGAGTGCGGATGGTGTCCTGAGGGATGGTTCTCCATTCTCTGTCAACCATTTGCCACAGTTGGTCGTCCGTACGAGGCTGGGGCAGAGTTTGCAAACGGCGTCCAATGAGATCCCACACGTGTTCGATTGGTGAGAGATCCGGAGAGTACGCTGGCCACGGAAGCATCTGTACACCTCGTAGAGCCTGTTGGGAGATGCGAGCAGTGTGTGGGCGGGCATTATCCTGCTGAAACAGAGCATTGGGCAGCCCCTGAAGGTACGGGAGTGCCACCGGCCGCAGCACATGCTGCACGTAGCGGTGGGCATTTAACGTGCCTTGAATACGCACTAGAGGTGACGTGGAATCATACGCAATAGCGCCCCAAACCATGATGCCGCGTTGTCGAGCGGTAGGGCGCTCCACAGTTACTGCCGGATTTGACCTTTCTCCACGCCGACGCCACACTCGTCTGCGGTGACTATCACTGACAGAACAGAAGCGTGACTCATCGGAGAACACGACGTTCCGCCATTCCCTCATCCAAGTCGCTCTAGCCCGGCACCATGCCAGGCGTGCACGTCTATGCTGTGGAGTCAATGGTAGTCTTCTGAGCGGACGCCGGGAGTTCAGGCCTCCTTCAACCAATCGACGGGAAATTGTTCTGGTCGATATTGGAACAGCCAGGGTGTCTTGCACATGCTGAAGAATGGCGGTTGACGTGGCGTGCGGGGCTGCCACCGCTTGGCGGCGGATGCGCCGATCCTCGCGTGCTGACGTCACTCGGGCTGCGCCTGGACCCCTCGCACGTGCCACATGTCCCTGCGCCAACCATCTTCGCCACAGGCGCTGCACCGTGGACACATCCCTATGGGTATCGGCTGCGATTTGACGAAGCGACCAACCTGCCCTTCTCAGCCCGATCACCATACCCCTCGTAAAGTCGTCTGTCTGCTGGAAATGCCTCCGTTGACGGCGGCCTGGCATCCTTAACTATACACTTGTCCTGTGGCACACGACAACACATTCTACAATGACTGTCGGCTGAGAAATCACGGTACGAAGTGGGCCATTCGCCAACGCCGTGTCCCACTTATCGTTCGCTACGTGCGCAGCACAGCGGCGCATTTCAATCATGAGCATACCTCAGTGACGTCAGTCTACCCTGCAATTGGCATAAAGTTCTGACCACTCCTTCTTGGTGTTGCATTTGCTCTGTCAGTCAGTGTATTATTATTATTATTATTATTATTATTATTATTATTATTATTATTATTATTATTATTATCATCCTCGCTGGGTTGTTCTGCCATCTAGGGTTAGGAGTTCAGAGATCGCGTTCGCCAAGTCCCCTAACCATGTGACTTTTAGGGTCGCGGCCAGCATTTTGGCTATCATAACTCTAGAGGTTATGATCGCGCTTAAGTTCAAGTTCGGAAAGACGTTTTTCAGAATTTCGTCTATCTTTTCGTTGAACACCCTTCCTGCCATGTTTCCCTCCGTTTGTTGCACCTGTTTTAGTGTTTTATGTGTAGGTGGTGAGATGGCTGAGACGGTTGTTATGCTGGGGGCGGGTGTTGGGGAAGGGGGGTGCGTCGGATGCTGGTTTATTGACGGCAGGTTCCCTGCGGGGGATGGAGCTGGCCTGGGGCGGGCCCTGGGGCAGCTTGGGAGCAGCGTGCGTGGGCTTGACCTGCCTTGAGTTAGTTTTTGGGGGTAGGGCTTTCTTCCTTCTGTTGTTTACGGAGGTCTTACCTTGGACGGTGGTGGGGGTGCTTGGGCCGAGGGCCCGGGGTTGTGTGTACCCTCCGTCCTTGGAGGTCGCAAGTTAATTTTGCCTCCACCTGATGGGTCTAATTTGCCTGATTGGCCTTGTTATCGGCCCTTTGTGCCTGAAGGGCCTGCAGGATCAGAAGGGTCCTTTAGGCCTGAGGGGGCCTGTTTTCTGCTTGCGTGAAGCGCCTGTGCCTGACGGGCCTGCTTTAGCTTTAGGGTCGCCACACTTGTTACCCTTTTGCCATTTGCCTTGATAGGCGGCTTCGTAGTCCCTGCGGCTGGAACATTCTCTAAAATTAGCCGCGTGTTTACCCCCGCAGTTAGCGCACTTAGAGTACGCGGGGTCGCTGCCGTGGGGGCAGTCCCGAGACAAGTGGGAGGCGGCGTATCTGCGGCGTCTGGGCTCCAGTCGGCACGCCGCTCCTGAATGGCTATGCCTCTAACACACTCCACATTGGGGGCCAGTGGCTGCGGGGCTGTACGGCTCGACTGTCACCAGCATATTCGCTAGCATCCGCATTCTCCTAGGTTGTCCGCTCCTGGGGTAACTGCTACGGCAACTACGAAGAGACAGCCTTTGGCTGGCCTGTTTCCTATTCGCATCCGGTGTACTGTAAGAGCGTTGATACCCTGGACTTGTGTGGCTAGCCCGATATCACCTGGCTCATACGTGTTGTTGGGCGTTCTCACTACGAATCTCTTTACTCTGGTATTGGGCAATATCTGTACAAACTTGATATTAAGCCCTTTCAGCATTGTATTGCGATTTCATAGCTTTCGAAGCTGGACATATGTAGCTGGCACGCTTCATGCGCGTTTATTCTCGGCTTGGAGAAATAATAATATCTCTGCTCATGATTCAGCTTTTTGAGAAGCTCCATTTCAATGTGCTTGATGTTATTACTGTAAACCGTAGGCGTGGGGATTGTGCCGACCCCTTGCGGTTGATTGTTTTTTTTTGTTGTGGTGGTTGAGGTGGGCTTTGACGACTCTGCCTCTTGTGTGTGATGTGTTGTGGCTGGGTTGAGCCGATAGATGTTTCGGTGCTGCTATCGGCTCGGGTACTTGGTTTACGTGTCCCGCCTTTCTTGGCCTTGCGGCTCAGGGGCTGGGCTACTTTGCCTTTCCCCTTCTCCCTCTTCCTCCCTTTTGCCTCCCTGAAGCCGTCACCCTGGTTTCCCGGCTGGGTGGCTGGGACCTCGGGTTCGGTCACCCCTTGGTCACTGAGTCCCTCTCCTTCGGAGCTTTCATATTCGGCCTCCCGGGATGTTCTTGAAAGGTCAGTCACCAGTGGAGCTTCATCCGAGTCCGAGTTTCTCGTTTGCACGGGTGGGGGTTGGACTTTATTTGGCGCCATCCGCCGAGTTCGTTTCTTCTTCTCTTTCCTTTGCTTGTGCGCTGTTGCCTCTGCGCTCGGGTTGGCGGAACTTGGTCCCGCTTTCCCGGCGTCCGGCTGGGTGACCACTGGGTCGGGTTTGAGGGTTCGGTTAGTGTTGGGGGAGAGGTAGCCTCCAGTTTGTGTTGCTCATTCTCAGTCGCTGGTTCAGCGGAACCATGAGACTGTTCCTTCCCGTGCTCGGGTTCCGGCACTTCAGGGCTGATCCCCGGTTCCCGATCGCCCTCACACATCGTCACGCACTCCAGCTCTGCCTTCAGACGCCGCCTGCTTTTATTTCGGGGCTCAGCTATGTGGCTGGCCGGCCGAGTGGGGAGCGGCTGCACCGGTATGTGCGAGCTGGCCTGTACTGACGGGGTGGTGATCGGAGATGTAGTGGTGGTGATAGCATTGGTGGTGGTGGTGCACGCATAGTTGTGCATAGCTTGCCCCGTCAGGTAAACGTTTCCCGTCAGGTTTATTTGCTGTGAGTCAGGTGTGAAGTCTGCTCTCAGCTCCTGCACTTTTCGTTTCCTGCTCTCGGGAGCGGGGGCCAGTACCGAGACGCTATGCGCGCTTGCTGCGTTAAACCCTAAGGACATATTCAATGCGTTATTACTAAAAAACTAGTATACTGCCGATGGTAGTTATTCCCGAGGGGGGGGGGCGGCGCTGTGAGAACTGCGCTTTGCCCTCCGCTGATGAGTTGACGGTTAGAGTGCAGTGATAACGACAACTCCTCATTCTCCGTCAGTTCTTGAAGTTCGTTGCTGGTTGTCTGTATGGTTCCAGGCTTGCCGACACGTTGCCCTTTCCGAAGCGCATAGTTGCTCTTTCTAGAAATGCAAGCCTGGTCCCGTGTGTGTTCGTGTAGGGATATTCTAATTAGAACTAGTGGGCGCGGGATGATCCGTTGTTAGGCGGGTCCCTGGTCCACAGATTCCCTATCTAACCCTACCTAGGTACCGGTACCGAAAAGGGGTAACCGGTTGGGGCAGGTAGTGTATCCCCTCGAAGTTTTCAGAAGTTCTCGGTGAGCGTAGAGTGACGGCTAAGCGAGAGGCACATACGTGTTCTCACTAGCACAGTCAAGCTCGTCCTCAATACCTGACTTATCAAGCTATTGTTATATAAATGCCTGAATAATGCTGAATAGGTCGACCTCGGGTATCTTCGAGATTCGTATTGGCAACCTTTGAAACACAAACTATGAATCGCTTGTGCATCATTATGTGACATCTGCAGTGCACTTTACGTACTAGTACTGTTGTTGTTTACGCAGCAAAGCCATACTATAGAATTTATGCTGGGAACAAGATTCGCATCGAGAAATGTTATATAGTGTGTGTATGACACAGTTGTTGGCTTAAGATAATAAAGGTTTAGAAAATTCATATCGATCGATCATATTATCGATTCAATTCAGATTTCATTTCTATTCAGATGGCAGTATTACCGGAACTGGGAGTGATCCCTCCTTACTCTTCCAAACCGTACGAAGAAATATCGCTAAAAGATGCGTGGACTATATACAACGTATATACACATCCCAGTAGACCGTTATTTTCTTATTCTACTTCTTCTTCTTCTCCTTCTGCTTCTGAATATTTGAATGGGCTTTGTACCGGGCGGTACACCTCCACGCCGCTAGTTCAAATATTGCGCCAGTTGAAACTCCTCTACAGGAGAAAGCCTTACTAAATTTTCTTCTGTCATTTGTGGGTTGGCAATATAAATCCTTTCTTTCTGCCTGTTTTGAATGTAGCCAATCAGGAATTTCTGTAATTAATTTTCCACCAAAAAGGTGTTTCTTCCTCGTCTTGTGTATTAGTTTTTGCTGTTATCCAATAAAAGTTTGTGGGCGGGTTGTTATCATTCATGAAAGGTCTCGAACGTTCCACGAGGGTATAAAAACTGCTGATTTTCTTGTCTCAGGGCCACTTCAGTAACATCTTTCTTAGTGTCTGGATATGTAGCAGGGGGGCGGGAAGGGTCTCTTTCTTCGGTCAACAGATCTCCAACAAGGTAATGGCCTGTTAACATCCTTATTTCTTGCTAGCTCAGTAGTTTAACTCTCGGAGAAGGTTCGAATACTTTAATATGTAACCCATCTTTTAAAATGTAAATTCCTTTTCTGTCTATGTAAAATCTACAAATATCTTTCACTGTAAAGCGGGGATAGAGAGTGCTTCACCCTCTCGAACTCCCCTTCATTTTGAAATGGAGGTGATTACGTTTTTATAACCGTTCTTCTCTCCTTTAATGTAGTAAAGTTTTCTCATACGGGTCACCTCCCTAGCTTGGGATTAGCCCCTGTATTATCGGCCTAGCGCCACATAGGTTTTAAGAAAAAAACTTTGTGTAGGAGTGCAAATTACGCCTCCATCCCCTTTGCTTTGGGCCAGTAACTTAACCTGATGTTTTGTTTTCTTCATGCGATGGCCCGGTAGGTTGGGTATTAATTACCCCTGTTTCCTTGTGTGCCTTGTGGGCAGATAGAAGTGAAGTTTGTTGTGGCCTTTGAGAGGCTTGTAAAATTGAGAGCGGGTATGCTCTTTTCCTTAACATTGTAATTAGGAGCTAGTGCTCCTTGGCACGATGGGGTTTTCTGCCCCTTTGTTCATTTGGTGACTTGGTAAAGTTGAGCTAATCGCTCAAAGATTGTGAGTGTGGGGCTCGAAGCCCAAAACCTGGTAAAAAAAACCCTGAACGGGAAAAATTATTTTGTACCTGCCTTTCGTTGTTATTTCACCTAGTGGAAATTGTTGAATGTTGTTATCTGTTATTTGTAGATTTTGAAAAGAAACTATAACCTTTGTTAAAGTTTTAAATTAACTTTAATTCTGTAGTTGCGACCTATTCCAGCTCGCACCTTCTTTCATCTCTGCTGTTCCACAGATACCTCGGAACAGGCTTGTCATTTGTCATCCAGTTTCAATACTACTACTTCTTCTTCTTCTACTACTCGCGTAAGGCTTTTGAGCACTTTTACTGTTACCCAGTCACTACAATTGTTAATGAAAGGAATCACACCCAAAATATAAGGGCTTTAAACACATATACAGATGAAATCTTTCACATATTGAATAAGATATATAGAACTGATGAAAACTGTTAAGATTGATAAGTAATTCATAGATCACGCACGAAAAGGATCTTGCACACGGTTCAATGGAAGCAGGAGCGTATTGTCTGATGGTAGACAAATGAAGTATGAAGGTTATTGAGTCTTCTTCTACTGGTAATTTGAACGGGGTTGTCAATTGTCACCCAATTCCAATACATAAGTATTAAACACTTCACTACACTATTAAACACAATTTATGATGGTGAATAAAACACTGAACCACAATTTCCATATGTGGCAAGAACTGTGAATGTCTGGGTGAAAGATGTATAGGGGACCTTCATTAGTATGTAGGATTAATGCAACTATGCAGAAAGTACTATGACCCAATAACCTCAAATAGTAGTGATAATCAACAAATAGCCATAAGGTAAATAAACATAGGATAAAGCACATGGACACAATGTTCTATTCTTCACACCGAAGTGATCCATCTTGGCGTCTTATTACCACACGAACATGACCGGATCTACAATTGGGAATAAAGATAAGACAGGGACCAACGACATTAAAGGAGTTCATTTTGGGAGGGCAGAACACGAATAACAGCGTGGACATTTATGTAGTAATCAAGAAATTCGTGAAAAATACCAGAAGGGTGTGTCATTAAGATCAACGTAATAACCTAAACCCGAAATGTGTGATGTTTGATCTGGTTGACAAAAGAATGACTCACCAAAACACGAGTGGTAGGAATGACAAGAGACGGTAGCAATGCAACGAGAGGCGCAGTAGCTGCAGTAGATACAAAGGAAAAAATGAACCGAAACAAAACCAGAATTGGCGGAGAATACAACGGAGAAGTGAGAAGTGTTCAAGAACAAGACTATTAGTGAGAAATTTAACATGTTGGAATTACTTATAGCATAATTTTAGCTTCATCCAGAAATCTGTTTAATATGTGTAATATCTCGGGGGTAGGATTGCGAACAATACATTCGACACTCGTTGGGGGATGGAGTTTTAAATTTACTAGCTTGTAAACAACCGTGTTCGAGCGGGGTTATATAACGGGCATTGTAGAATTAGATGATTGGATTCCGCATCAGTTGAACCACATTGACAAATAGGTTGGTTGACAATGTCGAAACGATATTTATATAGAGGTGTGAAGGCATGGTTTAAACGTAGACGAATGATATTAATTATATGGCGACTTGTGTATGTTGTTTGTTGATACCAGTGTGCGGTAGGAAGTGAAGATTGGAGTCTGTGATAGAATTTTCCTTTTATACAGGCAGATTCATTCCAGAACCGTTGACATGAAGATGTTTTATTTCTCCTGAGCACCGGAATTAAATCGGTTACTGGTGCCATAAATGTCAGGGGAGGGGCGGTGAGCATTGAAGCTACTTAGGCTGATTTATCTGTAATTTCGTTACCTGAAATGATTATATGAGCCGGAATCTATATAAGCGTAATATGTTCGCCAGATGTATGTAATTCATATAATAGCTGCTTAACGTTACAAACATGCCGTACCAATTTAGAGTGAATTTAGAGGATGTTATTGATTGTAACGCTGATAGGGAATCTGTTGGAAGAGATTCTGTTCTTAACATACAGCAGTGTTTGCCTTATGGCAAGGAGTTCCACTGAGAAGATAAATACGAGTAGAGATTATATAGCTCAATGTGCTGAGTTCGTTCATAATAAAACGCAGCACCTACTCCACAGGCATTCTTAGAGCCATCGGTACAGGGATTATGGCCAATATTAGAATAGGAGATACGAACACTTTTAGAGGTTGATGAAAAAGTAGATATCTTATACGGGAGCATATCAAGACTAGCAGAATTAGCTATTATACTTGGTGGGGGAGTATTGTATTACTTCATACTATACGGCATGGTGGGGGAGGACTGAACTACTTATGAAAGATGGTTGGAGTGATGAGACGTGTTGAAATGCACCTATTAGAGCAGGGGGTCGTTTATCTTGCATATTAGAAGAGAAGTATCTTTCAGACAGTAGTTGCAGTTTCGGGACAATAGAATTGGATACTTTTTTTGCTAGTTGCTTTACGTCGCACCGACACAGATAGGTCTTATTGCGACGATGGGACAGGAAAGGGCTAGGAGTGGGAAGGAAGCGGCCGTGGCCTTAATTAAGGAACAGCCCCAGCATTTGCCTGGTGTGAAAATGGATACTGTTATAGAACGTCGGAGGAGGTACTTTGTAGCAAGATATTGTCGGCGAATGTGGAGGGGTTGCAACTTGCAGAGCATTCGTCGGTGTAGATGGTAAAGCACTAAAACAAATACTAAGAGCTTGATGTTAAATAGTGTTCAGTGTTTTAAGTGCTGAGGGATTGGTGAGATCAATGATATGGGCGCAATAATCGAGGCGCGCACGCATTGTAGCGCAGCACACTGACTTGGCCGTGGTAGGATCTGCCCCCATGAACGTCGAGTAATAGCTTTGAGCAAATTTATATATGTAGCAGCCGTATTTCTGACATAATTCACATGCCGAGAGAAATTTAATTTGTTACCTAGGATAATACCAAGCTACTTTATATGTGATAAATCTCATAATTAGACGTATTGAAGGTAATGTATTAAAGTTTAAAACTTTTCATTACCACCTATTCAATACAAAAATAATGCACTCAATTATAAAATATTCACGAGGTACATTGGTTAATAGGACATGTTTCATTAGTCTTTGCGAACATCATCAGCTATAAATATACAAAGCTTAAGGTCAGGGCCCTGAGTTTATTTAAATGGTTAAAAATGTCGTTATGTTAAAAGAATGCTAAAGTTGTTATAAAAGTGGTTGTATAGTGTTAAAATTAAACTGTAACATATTATACAGATTAGCATCAAAGATTTTTCATAAAGTACAATGAATATTAATAATCTGAAAAGTAAAGGCAATCATAAAGGTTGTTAAAATAGAAAAGATGTAATAGTAGACATTAAAAAGAACTTCAATGTTTAAGCGTAGATTAATTGTAGAGTTGTTGGGTATAGACTTGAAGTTTGAAATCTGAAAAGAAAGAAAAAAGGGAAGAGTGAAGTAATGTTTTACGAAAATAAAAAGGGGGTGGAAATTGTGAAAAGGAGAAGGCTTACCCGTTAGACCGGTGAAAATATTTGCTAAACGATGACAGCGTGAATAGGACAAGGCAGGCCACTTGTTATTGCCTCTAGTGAATTGTGTTGAATTGAGACAGATAGTATTGTACGCACTAAAATACGTCCATATGTGACGCGTGGATAATGTTGAAAGCATGAACTTGAAAATTATTTTTAAATCTGAAAAGAAGGCAAAAAAGGGGAATTGAGGCCATGTTATGACGAAAATTAAAAGGGAGAGAAGAGAAAATTGAAAAAGGAAACTTACCTGCTGTAATAGAAAGGGAGTGTCTGCTAGCGTTAACTGCGTGAGGCGAACTGGCAAGCGGCTTTGTTATTGCTTCTCGTGTTGTGTGTATACGTAGAGGCGGGGAGTGAGTCATGTGAGGAGGGGAAGTAGCTAATTCCTTAGACGCGTCAGATGTACGTGGAGGGGGTGTCACATGGGAGGGTGGTGGAGTAGTAACTGTTGTTACTGAGGAAATGCTCTTAGCGGTTGGATAATTAAAAATGTTCATAAAGTTGTTGTTATTTATATTAAAAAAGTGAGTAATCCTGGGATTTTCTCAATTAATGGGCTTTTGATTTCTGAAATTTCGTTTAAGTTTTGATTTCCATTGAAATGTTGGTCCAAGGATATGTAAATGTTCTCGAACTCTGTCATTAGTTTGCTTTTACTGACGTATTTTAGGATTTGAAGATCATTTTCAATCGTCGTAAAACTGTGGCCGGTTTCTTCCATGTGAATACTCATGGCGGAATATTTTTGTGTTTTGAGGCGTTGTAATGTTCAAGATACCTAGTCAAAAAACTGCGTCCAGTCTGTCCGATGTAAGAAAAATCACAATGAGTACATTTAAGTCTATAGACACCAGAGTTCGAGAATTTAGTGTGATTACTGTTAACTATATTTGAATTGAGAAAAATATTACGGTCCGTGTATCGGGTTTTATGAGCGATGTTGATATCGTATTTCTTTAGGGGGTTGGTGATTTGAAATAGGCCTGGGTTTGTGTAGGTGAAGGCAGCATATTTCGATTTTTTAGGTTTGTCCGGAATCAACTTAGTCGCAGTTTTTAATTTTACCTTATTGATGATTTTGTTAATCATCAAAGGGTTATAGCCGTTAATTCTGGCCAAATTGTTGATGTAATTTAAATCTTTTTTACGGTTTTCGGTTGTGAGCGGGATTTTTAATGCTCTATAAAAGAGACTGAAAAATGCAGCCTGTTTATGGGATTGCGGGTGTAAAGAGTCGTTTCTTATAGTGACGGGAGCGCAAGAAGGCTTTCTATATATTTGGAAATTAAACTTGTTATTCTCTCTTGAGATGTTTAAGGGCCATTTTCTCCAAATCGAGTTAAACCTGGTATAAATTAAACCCGTTTAACTTTAGTACCTAGTTTAAAGTTGCGTCCATTTTCTCCACCAATTTCTGACACTCGTTTAGTTTAAACGGGCGAGCTGTCGTTGGCGCTAACGTTGGCTGCACTGATGGAATAGTCAAAGGCATGGTCGATTGGAATTGGCCAATCAGAGCCAAGTAATTCAATGACCGACATTTTTGTAATAATATCAGCTGTTTGTGGCGAATTAATGCTATCGTACGTAGTGAATAAAGAACAAATTCGGCGGGATATTAGCTTTACTGATAAATAAATTGTTTACATTTGTGCGAAGTGTTGTATCATATAATTCTACCTATTGCTGTCTACAATTTATTGGAACGCACTTTTATTTCTTATTTTTCTCTGTCATGCTTTACCATAAACAAGTACCGTGGGCCTAATACGTGTCTTTTGATGTCTGTATTGTCTTACGGAACACACGGGAACGTTGAAATATTAAAATCCTGGTCTTTCAGCAATAGGCCTATGGTATTCCTTTCCTCAGAAAATCAACATTTATGTGAATTTCAAGTAAAATTCCAAGCATGCTCGGGATCTATCTCCTATCAAAATCCATCGCCCTCGGCCGGGATCAATCTCACAAACCTTGGATCCAGCAGACAGACCACTGAGGATGTATAATTTGGAGATGTATTACTTGATTCCATATTCGTTTATAACATAACCAAGTTCGCGATATGTCGTACTGTATGCATAATACTCTTCTCCCTATAGCATTAATATTTCTATTGCTGGTATGCTGGCAATAGATACGATGAAACATTCTTAACTATAATCTATTCTATTACAAGTTTACTAGCAAGCATGAAATACTTTATTGTTTTTCTGATCCTACAAATATATAATCTAGCGATTAGAAATTGTATACCACCGCCTCTCCTACCGTGCCGGTCAACATTCTGATGGTAAAAATATTTTCGACAAATTAGATTCGAACCGCCTTGTCACGGATTCGGACGATGCTGACTTCACGCTTTAGCGACCACAGCCACCAGGTACCGCATGAAGAGCGGACGTATTACACGACTTAAGTAGGAATATTTTTATGCTTCACATTACAGTATTCATACCACGAACAGTATTTTACAGTATATAATATTATAAGGAGACTGCAATTTAAGGTCTGTGGTCCCCGTTGTTAATGAAAAAAATGCCTGCTGCATCATATCTTAAAGCAACCAGAATAATTGCTTCTAGCGAAATAGCATTATTTCGTGCAGTTGACGTTTTAAATGAATCCTTCTTCGATACTAGACAATCCTTGCTGTTCGCTTATGAATTATAAATCCATCAAAGAACTCCGTTACATCCGATTTTCCAAGATTGTAAACTTTTGTTGGAACGCGGCTTCTTAACCTCTCTTGCACATCAAAATTATTTCCTATTTAACCAAAGACTTCAATAAATTCTCCCATTTTTCTAATGCTAATACTAGGTTATAATTTTAGTACGTTTTTCATTAAAGTGCTGCAGTACTGGTAGTCAAAACTTTCCCTTCTATTAGGAAAATCACAGATACGTTAATAAAATGTCAAGAAAGTTGAATATAAACAGCAGTTTAAACCAACAATATAGAAGGTTTAACTCTGAGCCAGGTTTAAACTTGATACAAAGTTTAAACCAATATGGGGAAAATGAATGTTAGTTTAAACTCAGACTTAAACCAGATTAAAACAAACCTAGTTTAAACTCATTTGGGGAAAACGGCCCTAAGTCCAAGAAGTTTAAGGAACCGTTTATTTCGTCTTCCTTAGTGAATTTGACATCGTTGTCAAGTTCATTATGGAAAGTTAAAATATTGTGACTATCATTTTTTTGAGTATCAATAATAGCAAAAGTGTCATCAACATATCTTAGCCATAATTGGAGGCCGTTGATGTTATTAATTATTTTGTTGTTTTCAAAATCATCCATGAAAATATTGGCTAGAATGCCCGAGATTGGATCTCTCATTGCTAAGCCCTTTTGGTGATATATTTTATTATTAAAAGTGAAATAATTGTTATTAAGGACAAATTCTAATAGACTAATGACATTTTCTATTTCACATTTGCTCAAGTTGCTGTGTTTTAAAAGGTTTGTTTCAATAATTTTAACTGTTTTATTTACAGGAATGTTTGAGTACATATTAGTAATGTCATAGGAAACCATTATGTGGCTGTTCTCAAGGTTGAATTTCGCCTATTTATCACAGAACTCAACAGAAATTTTTATTCAAGCCGTATTGTTAAACTTAAAAGGTTTATTAAGGAAATTATGCAAAAATTTTGAGACTTTATAAGAGGGGCTATTCATACAGTTAATAATAGGGCGTATAGGTACATCTTTTTAATGGATTTTTGGCAAGGCTTTTGCAGTTGGGAGTTTCGGGTTCATTGTTATAAGTTTTTGATACTCGTGTTCTTGTAATAAGAGAGGTAGGTTTTTCAATAGGTTCTTCAAACTTCGTTGGATTCTGGGGGTAGGATCTTTATTAATAATAGTGTAACTGCTATTAGCAAAGAAATCTTCGGTTTTAATAATGTAATCGTCTTTAGGTAATAAAACTATTGTAGAGCCTTTATCGGCTTTAGTGACGATCATATTGTTATTACTAATATTATTTCTTACGTCATATATTTGCTTGCTAAGGGTCGGATTTGAGGTGGTTCTCAATTCCTTCGCCAGAAAAGGTAGTTTCTTCTTAATCTCGTATCTGATCTCATTGTGTGATTTTACTGGGAGTTTTTTGATGTTGGATTCAATTTCCGCAACTGTAGTAATCAAATCGTGTGTTTTTTCGGGTTAGGCCTATTAAATTTCAGTCCTTTGTCAAGAAGAGATTGTTCGTTGTCTGAAAAGTTCGTGTTAGATAAATTTACGGTTGTAGGGAAATGATTGGAATTAGTGGAGGGGGGTTAGTTTTCCTGTTGAAATTATTCGCGCAATTCTTGGTGTTTTGCAGTTGTATCAGTTTATTGTTTAACCCTTTATAGGATTGTGGTTAATTATTTAACCACCTCGGACAAGGTTCAATATATATTGTATTTAGCTACAAAACTGAACCTTATCATCATCAGTGTTCAGCTAGACCGCTTTGTGGTCCCAATATTTATCACAAACTTAGTTTTCAGTACGGCCATCAGAGGGAATCGCCCGCGTTTTTTTGTGGTCAAAATTTTAACCACAATGCATTTCCGATAGCTAATAGCAGCACACGAGTTTATTCAGCCGGTAAGTTAATATTTCTCATAATTTTGTGCGTAAAACTATGTTATTTCAGCGGGTTATTAATAAAAGAAATAGTTTTTGTTATAACTGTAATTGACTGCGGAACTTGTAGCCATTTATGTGAATATATTTTACGCTTTGTAACCAGCTGTCCAATCTAACCTCACTTCTTAATTTTGCAGGTCTTTTTTTCCACTAAATTCTTGGTTCTTCTACAGTTTCCTGTGGTTTTACTGTGATATTAGGTGAGTACAAAGTATGTTTTGTAGAATAAAGTTGTAATATTGATAATAATGTATTGTGCTTAGATCATACGGAGATAATAATAAGAATGCAATAACCTGAAAACTCTCGTAAACGTATTACAGCTTGTTTAACTGCTCTTTGAAATAGTATAGAATGTCCATAGTGCAAAATGAAGTGTTGGATAAAGAGAGAAATAATGCTGGTGCATGATTATTATATATTTTATTTTAATAAATCATTTTTTCTTATTTTCGTATATTTACTTTTGCAGAAACATGCCACATCTACGAACATCTGAAATTGAGGAACTCCTGGATACACTAGGAACAGATTCAGAAGCCGGTGGTGATTCTGATGCTGAAGATGCCTTAGTCATACCAGTAGCAGATTCTAGTACAAGCAGTGGCGAAGCACTGGCAGGTACCAGAAGTGCACAGTTGATGGAAGAGGATTCGGATGGGAGCATGTATGATCCGGCTGACCAGGACCAAGAAGATAAGAGCCAGCAATCTTTCGTTTCAACATCCGATTCATATTCTGATACTGAACCAGACTCAGACTCCTCCAGTCCACCTCCGCAGCCTACACAGTATAATTCTACTAACAGAGCAAAAGATCCCAGTAGTTTTCAAAGCTTTGTATTCTCTCACCCATTTGGACCCAATGTATCTGTGAATTTAGCTTCTCCACTTGAGATATTTATGATATTCTTCACTGAATGTATATTCAAAATCATAGTTGATGAGTCCAATAAGTATGCAGTTCAGAAAGGCACCACACTAAATGTAACTATACCTGAACTGAAGGCATTCTTTGGCATTCTTATCATAATGGGGTTTCATTGCCTTCCCAGCTTGAGGAATTATTGGTCATCTGATCCTAATTCCTATGTGCCAAGAATTGCTTCAATCATGTCCCTAAAAAGGTTTTTGAAAATCCTTAGGTTTGTTCATCTGAATGACAATTATGCTATGCCCAAAAGGAAAGAACCCAATTATGATAAGTTATATAAAGTGAGGCCACTAATAATACATTTGAACGAAATTTTTAAAAAGTCTTCAATCCGAGAAGGTATCTTTCAATCGATGAAAGCATGGTGGCATTCAAAGGCAGAAGTAGCCTGAAACAATACATGCCACTAAAGCCTATCAAGCGTGGCTATAAAGTGTTTGTTATATGCTGTGCTGTTACAGGTTTTATGTTGAATTTTCAGATTTATGAACGGAAAAGTGAAAATAATACAGATATGTCTTTAGGTGAAAGAACAGTGTTAGGATTAGCTAGATCATATGAATTTATGTTTTTCTGATAGATTTTTAGTAGCTTGTCACTGTTGTCAAAACTGTTGACTCGTGGTTTGTTTGGATGTGGGACAATTCTATCAACTAGGAAGTACTTTCCTAAGATGTCATTAGCAGCTGATAAAGATCTGAGATATGGAGATTCGGATTTTACAATGTCAGGTGATGTATCGATCAGTAAGTGGAGGGACAAGGGGAAAAAGCAGTTGTAATAGCAAGTAATATGCATAACCCAGAATGTACAACATTTGTTACGAGAAGGAATAAAGAAGGTAAGAAAGAGGATGTGGCATGCCCGAAGTCTATAGCAGATTATAATTGCTATATGGGTGGTGTTGACAAATTTGACCAATATCACTCCAGTTACAATATATCTCGGAAATCAAGGCGAGGCTAGATGAAAATATTTTATTATCTCATTGACGCAGCCATAGTAAATTCATATCTAATCTACAAGGAGACCTGTTCTTTGGCAAGGAAGAAAAATATGAGCCATCTGCTATTCAAAAGTTCTTTAGCTAACCAACTGATAGGTGACTTTTGCACTAAAGTTGTTATTAGCAAAGCAAAATTTGGAAAAGGAACTGCAGGAGGTGTGCACTTTGTAGCACAAGGAGTAAGCCCAAACGATCAAAACTGTCTTGTTCCTCATTCAATGTTGCACTGTGCAAAACTTGCTTTGCACCATATCACAATAAGAAATGATATTGTATTTCTCAGCTCTGTTTCAACAATGTTTCCAATGATTATAGCAGCAGAATTAAATGATATTGTATTTTTCAGCTCTGTTTCAACAATGTATCAATGATTATAACAGCATAATTAAAACTAATTCAATAAATGAATATAATTTATGGATGTGGTTAATTTATTGACCACAAAACATGCATGTCCCTAATAGGATTGTGGTTAAAATTTTGCCAAACAATTTTAGTAGTGATTATCGTAAAATGATTTAGCTGCTATTGATTAAAGGTTTGTTGGTTCTAGTATTTACATTAGAAGGTAAGTATGTTAGATTTTGGCCATTATGAATAAAAAAAGTTTTGCCCTATAAAGGGTTAAAGTTGCCTGTTTCTTATTCACAATGCCATGTACTTTTTCGTTGACAAAATTAGAGTATGAATACCATTCTAATGGGGACATGCTAGAAGATACTTCAAGATGCGCCTTGTAAAGCTGCAAGTTTAAGAACGATTTCTTTTTATAATGCTCCTTGATTTCGTTTTTTAACCAAAATTCATTGCCATTCTCTGAGTTCTCGAAGAATTAAGGTTCAAACAGTTTTTCCTTTGGAGATGTTTAAGAAATTTAGGAATTAGTCCATGCTTCATACATTCTTTCAAAAAATGAATATCCCTAGATATTTCGCTGACCTTGAATTTTAGATTAAGATATCTATTACCTTTATTAGCCTGGTAGGCTGCTAAATTACATGTGATAAACCTCATAATTAGACCGTATTGAAGATATGTATTAAAGATAAATACTTTTTATTACCACCTATTCAATACAAAAATAATGCACTCAATTATTTATAAAATATTCATAAGGTACATTGGTTAATAGGACATGTTTCATTCGTCTTTGCGAACATCATCAGCTATATTATTAACTGTATGAATAGCCCCTCTTATAAAGTCTCAAAACTTTTGCATAATTTCCTTAATAAACATTTTAAGTTTAACAATACGGCTTGTACAAAAAATTCTGTTGAGTTCTGTGATAAATTGGCGAAATTCAACCTTGAGAACAGCCACATAATGGTTTCCTATGACATTACTAATACGTACTCAAACATTCCTGTAAATAAAACAGTTAAAATTATTGAAACAAACCTTTTAAAACACAGCAACTTGAGCAAATGTGAAATAGAAAATGTCATTAGTCTATTAGAATTTGTCCTTAATAACAATTATTTCACTTTTAATAATAAAATATATCACCAAAAGGGCTTAGCAATGGGAGATCCAATCTCGGGCATTCTAGCCAATATTTTCATGGATGATTTTGAAAACAACAAAATAATTAATAACATCAACGGCCTCCAATTACGGCTAAGATATGTTGATGACACTTTTGCTATTATTGATACTCAAAAAAAGGATAGTCACAATATTTTAACTTTCCTTAATGAACTTGACAACGATGCCAAATTCACTAAGGAAGACGAAATAAACGGTTCCTTAAACTTCTTGGACTTAAACATCTCAAGAGAGAATAACAAGTTTAATTTCCAAATATATAGAAAGCCTTCTTGCGCTCCCGTCACTATAAGAAACGACTCTTTACACCCGCAATCCCATAAACAGGCTGCATTTTTCAGTCTCGTTTATAGAGCATTAAAAATCCCGCTCACAACCGAAAACCGCAAAAAAGAATTAAATTACATCAAAGATTTGGCCAGAATTAACGGCTATAACCCTTTGATGATTAACAAAATCATCAATAAGGTAAAATTAAAAACTGCGACTAAGTTGATTCCGGACAAACCTAAAAAATCGAAATATGCTGCCTTCACCTACACAAACCCAGGCCTATTTCAAATCACCAACCCCCTAAAGAAATACGATATCAACATCGCTCATAAAACTCGATACACGAACCGTAATATTTTTCTCAATTCAAATATAGTTAACAGTAATCACACTAAATTCTCGAACTCTGGTGTCTATAGACTTAAATGTACTCATTGTGATTTTTCTTACATCGGACAGACTGGACGCAGTTTTTTGACTAGGTATCTTGAACATTACAACGCCTCAAAACACAAAAAATATTCCGCCATTAGTATTCACATGGAAGAAACCGGCCACAGTTTTACGACGATTGAAAAAGATCTTCAAATCCTAAAATACGTCAGTAAAAGCAAACTAATGACAGAGTTCGAGAACATTTACATATCCTTGGACCAACATTTCAATGGAAATCAAAACTTAAACGAAATTTCAGAAATCAAAAGCCCATTAATTGAGAAAATCCCAGAATTACTCTCTTTTTTAATATAAATAACAACAAATTTATGAACATTTTAATTATCCAACCGCTAAGAGCATTTCCTCAGTAACAACAGTTACTACTCCACCATCCTCCCATGTGACACCCCCTCCACGTACATCTGACGCGTCTAAGGAATTAGCTACTTCCCCTCCTCACATGACTCACTCCCCGCCGCTACGTATACACACAACACGAGAAGCAATAACAAAGCCGCTTGCCAGTTCGCCTCACGCAGTTAACGCTAGCGGACACTCCCTTTCTATTACAGCAGGTAAGTTTCCTTTTTCAATTTTCTCTTCTCTCCCTTTTAATTTTCGTCATAACATGGCCTCAATTCCCCTTTTTTGCCTTCTTTTCAGATTTAAAAATAATTTTCAAGTTCATGCTTTCAACATTATCCACGCGTCACATATGGACTTATTTCAGTGCGTACAATACTATCTGTCTCAATTCAACACAATTCACTAGAGGCAATAACAAGTGGCCTGCCTTTTCCTATTCACGCTGTCATCGTTTAGCAAATATTTTCACCGGTCTAACGAGTAAGCCTTCTTCTTTTCACAATTTCCACCCCCTTTTTATTTTCGTAAAACATTACTTCACTCTTCCCTTTTTTCTTTCTTTTCAGATTTCAAACTTCAAGTTTATACCCAACAACTCTACAATTAATCCACGCTTAAAACATCGAAGTTCTTTTTAATGTCTACTATTACATCTTTTCTATTTTAACAACCTTTATGATTGCTTTTACTTTTCAGATTATTAATATTCATTGTACTTTATGAAAAATCTTTGATGCTAATCTGTATAATATGTTACAGTCTAATTTTAACACTATACAACCACTTTTATCACAACTTTAGCATTCTTTTAACATAACGACATTTTTAACCATTTAAATAAACTCAGGGCCCTGAACTTAAGCTTTGTATATTTATAGCTGATGATGTTCGCAAAGACGAATGAAACATGTCCTATTAACCAATGTACCTCATGAATATTTTATAAATAATTGAGTGCATTATTTTTGTATTGAATAGGTGGTAATAACAAGTTTTTAAATTTAATAATACCAAGCTATTTTTGTTGGGCATGTTTCGGTATTTCACACGAGACAAATGTTAAAGGTTCTGAGGTGTAGATATGTTTACGAGTAAAAATGACTGCAGAACACTTAGATGGAGATAAGGATAATCATGGGAACGCAGCCAAATCTGCACTTTGATCATTATGTTAGTAGTGGAACTGCGGGCACTCTGTATATCGCTTCCAGATGTGTAAATGACTATATATTCAGCATAGAGAAGGATACGTGCATGTTGTACTACTGGTTGTTCTAGGTCTGAGAGATAGAGTGCAAATAGTTTTCCACTAAAAATGTCACCCTATGGGAGTCCATCAACAGAATGACGTGAAAGTAGGGTAGAACATGGATGTTTGAATATGAGAGTTCGATTTGTAAGGAGATTGCGTAGTAGAGTGATGACGTAAGTTGGAATTCCTTTTCGTGATAAGAAGGCCCATAGCATATGTAAAGGGACTGAATCAAACGCCCCACGAATATCAAGAAAAATGGCAGCAGTATGGTATTTACGTGTTTTTGCAAAGTAATATGTCAGTTATAAGGATATTAATGGCATCGTGCGAACTACGACCTTTAAAATATTCATATTGTTGGTTGGGGACTAATGCATAATATTCTAAGTACCAGACAAAACTTTGAATGAGTATTTTAAGAATGTTTTGCGTATGCAAGGTACTAATACGATTCCTCGAATATTATTGGCGTTGTTCACGGTAAACGAGGTTTGGGAACAGGTACTAAGAAAAAGATATTCCATTCGCCTGGAGCGGTGGAAGTTTATTGTACATGGTTGTAGAGCTTAACAACTTCTTGTAAGGGCTTATGTGGTAGGTCTTTGAGCATGTTGTAATTAACGTAGTCTGGACCCTGTGTGGACGTCGTACATTTTCGTAAGGTAGCTGTGACCTCACTCAAGGTGATGGGCCGTAGTAAGACCGTAGGTGAGCATGTAGATGAGATGCATTCTCGTATAAACGGTGGAACCACCCTGTCCGGAGTTAATGACCTAAGGAAGTTTTCTAATATGTTGTGCTCAATGAAAGGACGAGGGATTTATGTGGAGACGCGCGTCATAACTCTGACCGCGTTCCATAAACGTGATACGGATAGATGTTTATTCAATGCATTAATGAACGCTTCCCAGGCTTGGCGTCGTTTTTGGAGAAATATTCGACAGATTGCAGCTATTTGATGTTTCAGACAAATATGATTCGAACGGGTTAATGTTTTTCGATAGATTTGAAAAAATCTCTTCCTTTTAAGTATTGATTGATGGCATTCAGCATCTCACCATCGGAGGCCAGCGATATTGGGAGACATTGTGTTAGATGTTGTTTTAAATGGCTGATGACGTTCCAGATATTGATACATCATGTGTTAAATACACTAACTGACAGAGCAAATGCAACACCAAGAAGGAGTGGTTCAAAAGTGATGAAAGTAGGGGAAAAGACAGAGACGGCACGGACGAATAATTGATGTTTATTTCAAACCGATATGCAGGTTACACAATGCGCACGGCATCGACTCAGTAGGATGTAGGACCACCGCGAGCGGCGATGCACGCAGAAACACGTCGAGGTACAGAGTCAATAAGAGTGCGGATGGTGTCCTGAGGGATGGTTCTCCATTCTCTGTCAACCATTTGCCACAGTTGGTCGTCCGTACGAGGCTGGGGCAGAGTTTGCAAACGGCGTCCACTGAGATCCCACACGTGTTCGATTGGTGAGAGATCCGGAGTGTACGCTGGCCACGGAAGCATCTGAACACCTCGTAGAGCCTGTTGGGAGATGCGAGCAGTGTGTGGGCGGGCATTATCCTGCTGAAACAAAGCATTGGGCAGCCCCTGAAGGTACGGGAGTGCCACCGGCCGCAGCACATGCAGCACGTAGCGGTGGGCATTTAACGTGCCTTGAATACTCACTAGAGGTGACGTGGAATCATACGCAATAGCGCCCCAAACCATGATGCCGCGTTGTCTAGCGGTGGGGCGCTCCACAGTTACTGCCGGATTTGACCTTTCTCCACGCCGACGCCACACTCGTCTGCGGTGACTATCACTGACAGAACAGAAGCGTGACTCATCGGAGAACACGACGTTCCGCCATTCCCTCATCCAAGTCGCTCTAGCCCGGCACCATGCCAGGCGTGCACGTCTATGCTGTGGAGTCAATGGTAGTCTTCTGAGCGGACGCCGGGAGTGCAGGCCTCCTTCAACCAATCGACGGGAAATTGTTCTGGTCGATATTGGAACAGCCAGGGTGTCTTGCACATGCTGAAGAATGGCGGTTGACGTGGCGTGCGGGGCTGCCACCGCTTGGCGGCGGATGCGCCGATCCTCGCGTGCTGACGTCACTCGGGCTGCGCCTGGACCCCTCGCACGTGCCACATGTCCCTGCGCCAACCATCTTCGCCACAGGCGCTGCACCGTGGACACATCCCTATGGGTATCGGCTGCGATTTGACGAAGCGACCAACCTGCCCTTCTCAGCCCGATCACCATACCCCTCGTAAAGTCGTCTGTCTGCTGGAAATGCCTCCGTTGACGGCGGCCTGGCATTCTTAGCTATACACGTGTCCTGTGGCACACGACAACACGTTCTACAATGACTGTCGGCTGAGAAATCACGGTACGAAGTGGGCCATTCGCCAACGCCGTGTCCCATTTATCGTTCGCTATGTGCGCAGCACAGCGGCGCATTTCACATCATGAGCATACCTCAGTGACATCAGTCTACCCTGCAATTGGCTTAAAGTTCTGACCACTCCTTCTTGGTGTTGCATTTGCTCTGTCAGTCAGTGTAGTAATAAAATTAATCTCGCCGGCAGGATGTAACTCTAATTGATGAAGCATGAGTGTCATGAACACCGAGTCGTGAAAATTATGTAAGGAGCGTGCAAAACTACGCAGGTGGATCAAAGGTTAGTTGCACTAACACGCCGCACCAGCGCGCTGTGTGTCGCAAACGTTGGCACAGCAGAGAAACGGACAGACACTGTACACACGTCTGTTAGGCAGGTCGCTGTGGTGTCTCGTCTAGTATTATGGGAATAGCGGCCAAATGCAATGGCGCGTCAACTGGACATTCACACCAAATAGGAGGTGCGTGCGACAGTCCGATTCCTATGGGCCAAAAAGGAAGAATTGTACGGAAATTCATCGTGAAATTAGTGCTGTGTATGGAAAGCGGGCCATTTCCCGCAAGGTATCGTACAGTGGTGTCAGCAATTCGAAGCCGGACGCACAGATATCACGGACAACCATTGCGAAGGCAGGCCCGCAACGTCCAGGAACCGTGCAGAGGTCAACAGTGTGAATGCGACCATTAGACAGAACCGGCGCATTAAACTGAGAGAAATCGCGACGCAGCAGAACATGCCGTATGGCAGTGGATTCGCCATTGTTCACGAGGACCTTGCATATCGTAAGCTGTGTCAAAGATGGGTCCCACGTCTTCTCACCGATGAGCACAAGGGACAACGTTTCCAATCCTCCCTGGCATCTTTGCAACGCTATGCCGCAGACGGCAACGGGTTTCTGCGGCGAATCGTCACAGGCGACGAAACGTGGGTACATCACTTCAGCACCGAAACGAAGTGAACATCAATGGAATGGGTGCACCCCTCATCACCACAACGAAAGAAGGCCAAGGTTCAACCTTCAGCATGTAAGGTTATGGCGACAGTGTTCTTTGACATGGAGGGTTTGCTGCACGAGGAATTCATGCCGAAAGGAACGACGATCAACGCAGCGTCGTATTGTCAAACGTTGCACCGGTTGTGTAAAGCGATTAAAGAGAAGCGCCGGTGTGACTTTGTTGCACGATAACGCAACACCTCACAAGGCCCGCCAAACCAGAGAACTGCTGCAGCGTTTCAAGTGGGAGGTCTGGCAAGTTCCACCGTACAGTCCCGACCAGCGCCCTGTGACTTTCATCTGTTCGGTAAGCTCAAAACTGAGCTCGGTGGTCGACGTTTCCAGAAAGATGAGGAGGTGAGGCCGCTGTCTCCGAGTGGTTGCAGAACGCTGGAGGAAATTTCTATGCATCCGGCATCGACAAGTTGGTCCTGCGTTCGCACAAATGTTTGGAATCTCTTAGAAACTATATGGAAAAGTGGCGTTACAGTGTATGTCGTTATAGTCGTGTTGCTGTTGTGTAGGTGGTGTAATAAATGGCCATAACTGGGAAGTGCAACTTATTTTCTTATCTGCCCTCGTAGTTACTTGATTGGTCGTAGGGGTTGCAAGATTGATCCGTAACAATATGTGATTAACACTGGAAAATGGTCACTATTATGGGTGTCATTTAAAGTACGCCATGTGGTTGTGGAGGCGATAGTATAATTGCAGAGGGAGATATCAACTGTACTTGGAGGTGCACTAGGTGGGATGAGTCTAGTCGGGGAACCATCATTAAGAATGACTAGGTTACACTGATGAAGGGCGTTTAGGAAGTGAGTTCCCCTAGCTGTATCAACCCTGGAACCCCATTGAGTATGGTGAATATCCAGGTCTCCTAGAATACAAAGCTGACTATTATCGGGGAATTGTTGAAAAAATTTGTGCTATTGCGTATATGAGATATAGTGATCTGGTGGGCAATATATATTTATGACATAGCGTATATATTGTGGTATATGATACCAAGGACATATGTATGTGGTACTAGGAATTGTGGATGAAATAGCTGATAGGATAACGATTGATGTATGAGGAAGGCTACTCCATCATACACAATGCCGTCGTTCCTTTCAATATGGAAATAAGGCATAGAAAGGGTATTATCGGGTGCAAGCAAAGTTTTTTGCAGTACTACTATGGACGGTGTTGTTTATTTTAATAAGATTCTCAGTTCGTGATATATATTTCGTATGCTCCTAGCATTCCATTGTAGAATTCTCATTGTTTTGAGCGAAAATGAGCTGGAGGCAGCCACGTAGTTGGCCAATCACAGGTGAAATATTGGGTTGATCCTTAAATACGAGGGGTAATTGTAATATGAGTGCATGAAGACAATGTAGGACCTGTTATTTTTGTGTATTGTGTGGAATTGGCAAGAAGGCTTGTTGAGCCGTTTGCTGGGGTAATAGTTGTCGAGACGCAGATGGGAGAGGCTGAGTAGAGGAATGGGGGTTTTGCTGATGCTGAAACTGTACTTGCCGTGGAAGATGATAGGGCTGAAGAAGTTGCATATGTCCTATTCTTTCATAACCTAGGGTTGGTTAAGGAGGCAAATCCGTAACAATAATTTGAGTAAACTTCTGCTTACGTGGAGCTTCAACAGTAGTTGGAGAAGCATGTGTGGGGAGGGGTGGCAAATTCTAAAGAGTATCATTTGGAGCAATCTGTGTGGGATGTAGGCGTAAAGCAACCTTAGAAAATGAGATGTTCTCTAGACATATTAATTTCTTAATGTGTACTTGTCACTTATGTATATCGCACTCGGCAGAACCCGTGACATGATTTTGGTAGCAATGTAACATTGTAGTACATTAGATATACAGTCAGCTGTGGCGTGGTTCAAAGGACAGTTCCGGCAGGCTTCTAAATGTGAAAGACTGGCAATGGCGAAGAGTGTGGCCATATATTTGGCATTTAGAATAAATAATCGGATAAAAAAGAAGGAAATAACCTCTAACATCACTTGAAAGATAGAAACATATTTGGGGAGGTGTTTCTCCCAAAAACAATTTTCACTGATCCTGTAGGCACATATACTATTTTGCCATCTTGTAGGGTCTTTCGAGATAGTCTCTGTACAGAGTGTACTTTATGTCAATTTTGATGAGCGCTAATATGTCAGCTTCAGCAAGTTGTTTATCTACACCTCTAATTATGCCTATTCGAAAGATGTTTGAATGCGGTATGATTATTGGAGTTTATGTGTTGCAAGAAAAGTGCTCTGCAAAAATGTATTGGCATGCATAGCAAATTGAAAAATTAGCTGTATTCTGCTTCTACCTTTGGGCTGACTAGATTGGACAGGAAATTTACTTTCATACATGAGTCTACCTAGGATCATTGGGTGCAAGTTACCAATGTTATTAAGGTTTTTGGCTGAGACAAATACCATATACGAGCATGGATGGTTAACTGGGTAGGTATATGAGTCACATTTAGTGTTAGTGGCATTAGAAGGTGAAGCATTAGAGTTACCAGGGGTTGTATTATTCAACACAGAGATATTCTGGAGGATATTTGACGAAAGTAGATCCATATTCACAATTTTTCCTGTCCTACATTGGAATTAGATACAGGATCGGGCTCCTCATCTCCTCCACAATCACTATTCATACTGTCACACACCTGTGCATACAACAAATCGGCAAGAACGAGGCAGAAAATTCGAAAACAGACATGACACTACTCAACTGCACTCGAAAAGCAACCTCACTACTCAAAGGAGTAAACGATATTGTGGACCGGTAGATTGATGGCCGCGTAGAGTGCTGCAGTCGCATGGAAGAAACTTCTTATTCTTTTTCTTGATATTGATTGGACTTATCGTTATTTCGCCATTTAAGGTAGCTCTTATAATTTGTTATTCTTGAAATAAATGACATATGAGTACTGAAAGTCAGCTGTTCTGGAAGGAGATTATTCACATTAGGAGTTCACCAGAACAAAAAATCACAGTTTCTTCTTCGACACTGTTCACACAAATTTATGTAGAGCACCTTCTCGTGAAGTTGTATTATATTTATATTGTTCCGGGCACTCTAACGCTCTGCTCAACGTATAAGGATAAAAACCCATTATGACAATGACCAGTTACAACCTATAACCAACAGAGACAGACTCTATAGTAAGTTTCGTTCCCAAAATCGGGATAGAAATAGGAACAAACTCTAAAAAAGGGGGATATACAGAAGTAGTACAGGGACACAAGGTACAAATTTTCATGCCAGAGTCATCAGTCTCGGCGAATTCCTACTTGACAAAGCGGGCCGGATCAACCACCTGCCAGGTATTGCATAAATATCAGAGTGAGGAGCTGTTAGGCGAGTGTTTTTGTTTGGCCATAGCATTTCAAAAACTAAAATATTATGGTCACTTAAGTCACTATTATTTGATACTGTATAGCATAATTCAGAATTATTCACTGATATGTGGTAAAGTAAGGTGCTAGCAGAGTCACCTATTCGATTTGGATATGTTCTATTGCACTGAGTAAAACCATAGCAAGTTAGAAGATTGAGATACTTTCTTTTTAATTGGTCACTGGATAAAACATCAATATTGACGTCACCAAGGAACAAAGACAGCTTGTTAGGACTATTTGACTGACTGAAACATTGTTCAAAAGAACTCAGGAATGGAGTGGCACTATTCAAGTTAGGGTTGTATCCGGCAATAATGTTAATGTTAATGTTCCTTTTGAACAGATATCTGTAAATCTCAATCCACAACAAGCTATGATTCAACTCACATTTTGATATCAAGTTTACTTTCCAAATATGCGATACGTATAGTCCGCGCACCTTTTAGCGATATTTCTTTGTACGGGATGGTGGAGTAAGGAGGGAGGTCTCATGGTTCCGGCAATACTGCCAACTGAATGAAAATGAAATCTGAATTGGATCGATAATATGATCGACCGATATGAATTTTCTAAACCTTTATTATCTTAAGCCAACAGCTGTGTCATACACACTTTATATAACATTAAATAACATTTCTCGATGCAAATCTTGTTCCCAGCATGAATTCTATAGTTTGGCTTTGCTGTGTAAACAACAACAGTACTAGTACGTAAAGTGTACGCCAGATGTCACACAGCGATGCGTAAGCGATTCATGTTTGTGTTTCAAAGGTTGCCGATACGAATCTCGAAGATACCCGAGGTCGACCAATTCAGCACTAGGGTGTCCATGTATCGCTAACAGGTGCGCGAACGGTAAATGCCCACTCCACCTCCCTTTCTGCCATTTCTGTGAGCAAATCGTTGCTTACGCTATTATACAAGGCTGGGCAATACAAGGCCTCGCTGAAACTGGTTTCCGCTCGGGCTTGCGAAACGCATCGTTTTGCCGCTAGGTGCGCGCATCTTAGACATAAAATTGCGCGGTCGAGGTACTCATTGAAACATTCACGAGCGTGTCAAGACGTATTTTTCTATTTTATGAGCTTTATTGTGATAGTGCAGGCGATTATAATGGAGTGATTGGAATTAATGTCCGTATTTACGTAATGTGAACATCGGATAAACAAAAAACATGGTGTACTGTAGCGTTCCTTACAGCAAATCATTTCATTTCATAGATTTCCGAAAGATGAGGAACTTAAAACTTAATAGTGTTTGGCAGTTTCTCATCAGGGAAATAGACAGTGATCTCTGTGGAAACCTAGTGTACATTCTACTGTTCGCAGTAGACATTTAAATGACTCAGATTATAGTGTAGGCACAGCACTAAAACTCCTACTTCCGAACGTCATTCCATCCGTATTTCAAGACTTTCCCGGACACAAACAAATACAATCACATACAGTAAGACCACTTAAGAGGAAGGCTTTAGAAGTGGGATATGAAGCTAAACCCTACAAGAAAATTGAACTTTGGAACCAAGCACATCTACAGCCAGTGAAGAGAATGACACTCTACCTGTACTCATCAGTGAACCATTATATAAAACTACAGCCACACAGTGTTCTATTAAACATAAACTATACTGCACTAAATTAGGTTTGAAACTGAAAAGAATGGCCAGGAAATGTAGGAAGCAAAGAGCACTTACAGCAAAGCAAAAACATATTATTACAACTTTAAAAGAAAGGGTACATCAACTCAACTAAATAAAATTACAGGATATCTGAACATGGTGATTTGAAAGCAAATTGATTGAGCAGATTCAGGCTTTTTGTATACAAAAGTGTAAATTCAGAGAGAACACTATAAAGGTCTGCATAGTACTGTCCAACAGGTCGTCAACAGGCTAATTTAACAAATATATTTAAAAGTGCTTACAAATTATTTGATCTTCAACTCAGCAGTGATAATTACTTTTTTGCTGTTTTTAGAATCTGTAGTTACTCTGTCGTCAATTTCACTGGCAATGATAGCTGAATATTTGATACATGTAGCAGAAGAAGAAACTAAGCTGTGACAGTTGTCTACAGATAATATCCTTACCTGCAACTGATAGTTCTGCAGTATGCTTAATCCGTTTTCATGACAGAGGGGGGTTAAGGTACCCTAACGCTTTCTTCAGGGCTTTGACAGAAATGTGTTACGATTTTGTTATTGCTATTTTTTTCTAGTGGCTTTACGTCGCACCGACACGGAGAGGTCTTATTGCGACGATGGGATAGGAAAAGCTATGAGTTGGAAGGAAGCGGTCGTGGCCTTATTAACGTACAGCCCCAGCATTTGTCTGGTGTGAAAATAGGAAACAACGAAAAACCATATTCAGGGCTGCCGATAGTGGGATTCGAACCCACTACCTCCCGGATGCAAACTCACAGCCGCGCGCATCCAACCGCACGGCCAACTCGCCCGTTATTTTGTTATTGAAGCAGTACACTATCTCCCAAGGAAAACACTATCTACCGATCTGTGTCCACTACCTGAGAGACAGGTTTTTAAGGGAACTCACGTGGAGGACCTGCAATAATGAAACATTGCCACTATTGTCGCTGCAGAAATTTCTCAAGCCTTTGTTGGACAATATTGCAAGGAATATTTCATCAAAGTGCCTAAATATTCCGAATCTGGACCGAAAACTTTTGAAAATAAAAGTGTTAGTTGAGTTAGGCTAGGCAGTGATGTAAGATTCAAATGGTGACTCTGAACTGGAGACCCATTACAAATACTACATTTTAAGTAATAGCTTTTACGTGAACATAAACTGACTATATATTTCCCAAACACTTTAAAGGAACATCTTTGTAAATATGTATAAATTCGTGTTGACTGTGGGTCCATTCTACGACGACGACTCATAACGTCAAGATATTGACGTAAATAAGTTTCTAACAGGACATGTTAATATCATGTTGACGGGATTATTTGCACTACAACAAAAATGGATCACGAGCAACATTCAAAACACGTGGTTTGTCCGTCCACAAATGCTCTATTAAATCGAATCAACAAATAAACTCCTGCCGTAACCAACGTTGATGAATTTACTAAAGCTGATACGGGTGTTGGAGCAGCTATAGCCGCCGGTAATCATGAAGAAAAAGGAATTTGAGCTCTCTTAGTTATAGCAGCCAATACCACTATAGTACTAATTAATATTATAATAAAAGAATCCTTACCGAAATCCAAGTAATATACATAATACCAACTCCCACATGCCATTATTCACGCAATAGCTATTAATAGCGCTACATCCCCAATTCGATCGGATAGAGCTGTTAATAAACCCGCATTATAAGATTTAACATTTTGGTAATAAATAACCAAACAATAAGAAACAAGCCCTAGTCCATCTCATCCTAATAAGATTCTAATTAAATTTGGTCTAATAATAAAAAATATTATTGATAATACAAATATTAATACCAAAATAATAAATCGATTGATAGTTAAATCACCATGTATATATTCATCTCTATAAAAATTACTAAAGCTGAGATAAATAATAAAAACCCTATAAACAAAAGTGATATTCAATCAAATAGAAAGGTTATAACAATTGAAAGTCTATTCAAATTTAATACTTCTCACTCAATAAAAATTACCAAATCATGTATAACAAAATAAAACCCTATAATAACCAAAATTATCGCCACAATAAACAAAAATAAAAAAACTTATAAACAAATAGACAATGATCATGAAATGGTTTAAAGTAGCTACCTACATCACTGGCATCACAAACCAACATTTTACATTAAACTATTTAAACACAATCATAATATACATAAATCTCCCTTTAATACTAAAATATTTAATGGTAATCAATAAAGTAATAACAAAATAAATTCACGACTATATCCACTTGAGCAAGAGTAAATTCCAGAATATATCTTACCATGTTGACTATAAGCATATAAATATAAAGTGTATACCGCTCTAAAATATGACAACAATATTAATATAACCATAGACACTCATGATCAAGCAGGCCAATCTCACCTATTAAATTTAATGAAGGAGGCGCAGCTATATTAGAAGAACTAAGAAGAAATCACCATATAGCCATTGAAGGTATAAAATTCATCAAACCCTTACTTACTAACATTCTTCGTTTACCAAGACGCTCATACGTAATATTAGCTAGTGCAAACAAACCAGAAGAACACAATCCATGAGCAATTATAAGTGTATAACTTCCTCTGAATCCTCAAACACTTAGTGTTATTAAACCCCCTAGGACGATCCCTAAATGAGAAACCGAAGAATAAGCAATTAAAGCCTTTAAATCCGTTTGATATAAACATACCAAACTAACTAATACACCCCCAACTAAACTAATGGCAACCCAAACGTAATTATACTTTAATCCTAAAGAAACCATTATTGAATAAACACGTAATAATCCATATCCTCCTAATTTCAACAATACACCCGCCAAAATTATAGATCTAGATACTGGAGCTTCCACATGTGCTTTCGGTAATCAAAGATGAACAAGAAATATTGGAATTTTTACTAAAAAGGCCAAGATTAAAACCAAATAAAACATAACATTAAATAAATTTACATTTTTTAACAAACTTAAATCCAAATTACCATAAATTCTATATACATTAAATAACCCTACTAACAAGGGCAAGGAAGCTAATAGAGTATAAAACAATAAATACACTCCTGCTTGTAGCCGCTCAGGTTGATATCCTCAACCTAAAATTAAAAACAAAGTAGGAATCAATCTACTTTCAAAAAATAAATAAAAAGAAAATATACTTATTCTTCTAAAAGTACAATATAACATTAACAATAAAAACAAAACGTAAATTTGAAATAATTGATTAAAAAATTTAACTCGATAAATTGATTCACTCGCCGTAATCATTAATGCATAAATTCAAAATCTTAATAAAATATGCCCATAAGATAAAATATCACCCCCAAAACAATAACTTAAATTACCAAAATCGCCTGATAAGATACAACCTATAAAAAATATAAAAGTTACAAAATATATTAAAGACTGAACCACCCATCAATAATCAATTAAAAACATAGGGGGATTACAAATACAATTATAAATATAAACTTTAACATTGTAAAACTCTAAATGTTTGAAAAAAATCGTTACCATGTGTTCGAATTATAGAAACCAACACAGATAATCCTAAAGCCCCTTCACAAACAGAAAATGTCAAAAAAACCATACTAAAATACAATTCATAATAAAAAATTTAAATATAAATAAAGCAACCCAAATAAACTCAACACAATAAATTCCAAACTCAACAATATAGACAATAAATTTTTACGCTTAGAACAAAAAGTTCACACTCCTATCAAAAATACTAGAATCAAGATAACTCAACTTATATTTATTACCATTGTTTTAGTAGTTTAATAAAAACCAATTGTAAACCAATATTAAGATATTTCTTCCAAAACTCAGAGGAAAGAAAAATTCTTCTCACTAATCCCCAAAATTAATATTTTTATACTAAACCACCCTCTGAATCTTAAATTTAAGAATTCTTGTTTTTAATCTTCTTAATAGCTTGATTTTTATACAAGCTAATCACCCTCTTGCTATAACCCTTATTATCATTGTACAAACATGTATTATCTCTATGACTGTTGGATTAATATCTTCCTCCTTCTGATTTTCCTACATCCTATTCTTGATTTTCCTAGGAGGTATATCAGTCCTTTTTATCTATATTACAAGTTTAGCTTCTAATTAGCTATTTTATACTTCTATAAAAACCTTTGTCATTACCTTGTTATTAAACGCCTTAATTTTAATAATTTCATCAATAAGAGATCCATATCTTACCAACATACTTACCAAAAATATGGACCTTATATCTATTGATCTAATACATAACTCTCTAAATACAGAAGTCACCCCTCATTTAATTAAACTCTATAATAAACCTAATCATCTTATTACCTTGATATTGGTAAACTACTTATTTCTTACTCTAATCGTAATAGTAAAAATCACAAACATCTTCCAAGGTCCTTTACGACAAAAATTTTAATGGCCAAACCTATACGAGTATCACACCCTTTATTTAAAATTGCTAATAATGCCTTAGTAGATCTACCTGCCCCTTCCAATATTTCCACTTGATGAAACTTTGGATCACTCCTCGGCCTTTGTCTAATAATTCAAATTGCCACTGGTCTTTTCTTAGCTATACACTATACCGCAAATGTAGACCTAGCTTTCTCTAGTGTTGCTCACATCTGCCGTGATGTCAACTATGGTTGACTCTTATGTACCTTACATGCTAATGGTGCATCTTTCTTCTTCATCTGCCTTTACTTTCACGTAGGCCGTTATATATATTACGGTTCATATAATTATATACACACTTGATCTACAGGTGTTGTAATTTTGTTTCTAGTAATAGGAACAGCTTTTATAGGATATGTTCTCCCTTGAGGTCAAATATCTTTTTGAGGAGCAACCGTAATTACAAAACTCTTATCAGCTGTTCCTTATTTAGGTATTGATTTAGTTCAATGGGTTTGAGCAGGGATTCGCTGTTGATAATGCTACTCTCACTCGATTCTTTACTTTCCATTTTGTTTTACCATTTATTGTAGCTATAATAGTTATAATTCATCTACTATTCCTTCATCAAACAGGATCAAATTACCCTTTAGGTCTAAACAGAAATTCTGATAAAATTCCATTCCACCCTTATTTCTCCTTCAAGGACATTTTTGATTTCATCATTATAGTAGCTATCCTACTATTATTAACCCTTCTTGAACCTTATATATTAGGAGACACTGATAATTTTACTCCTGCCAACCCTTTAATTTCACCTGTTCATATTCAACCCGAATGATACACTGACTGACAGAGCAAATGCAACACCAAGAAGGAGTGGTCAGAACTTTATGCCAATTGCAGGGTAGACTGGCGTCACTGAGGTATGCTCATGATGTGAAATGCGCCGCTGTGCTGCGCACGTAGCGAACGATAAATGGGACACGGCGTTGGCGAATGGCCCACTTCGTACCGTGATTTCTCAGCCGACAGTCATTGTAGAACGTGTTGTCGTGTGCCACAGGACACGTGTATAGTTAAGAATGCCAGGCCGCCGTCAACGGAGGCATTTCCAGCAGACAGACGACTTTACGAGGGGTATGGTGATCGGGCTGAGAAGGGCAGGTTGGTCGCTTCGTCAAATCGCAGCCGATACCCATAGGGATGTGTCCACGGTGCAGCGCCTGTGGCGAAGATGGTTGGCGCAGGGACATGTGGCACGTGCGAGGGGTCCAGGCGCAGCCCGAGTGACGTCAGCACGCGAGGATCGGCGCATCCGCCGCCAAGCGGTGGCAGCCCCGCACGCCACGTCAACCGCCATTCTTCAGCATGTGCAAGACACCCTGGCTGTTCCAATATCGACCAGAACAATTTCCCGTCGATTGGTTGAAGGAGGCCTGCACTCCCGGCGTCCGCTCAGAAGACTACCATTGACTCCACAGCATAGACGTGCACGCCTGGCATGGTGCCGGGCTAGAGCGACTTGGATGAGGGAATGGCGGAACGTCGTGTTCTCCGATGAGTCACGCTTCTGTTCTGTCAGTGATAGTCACCGCAGACGAGTGTGGCGTCGGCGTGGAGAAAGGTCAAATCCGGCAGTAACTGTGGAGCGCCCCACCGCTAGACAACGCGGCATCATGGTTTGGGGCGCTATTGCGTATGATTCCACGTCACCTCTAGTGCGTATTCAAGCACGTTAAATGCCCACCGCTACGTGCAGCATGTGCTGCGGCCGGTGGCACTCCCGTACCTTCAGGGGCTGCCCAATGCTCTGTTTCAGCAGGATAATGCCCGCCCACACACTGCTCGCATCTCCCAACAGGCTCTACGAGGTGTACAGATGCTTCCGTGGCCAGCGTACACTCCGGATCTCTCACCAATCGAACACGTGTGGGATCTCATTGGACGCCGTTTGCAAACTCTGCCCCAGCCTCGTACGGATGACCAACTGTGGCAAATGGTTGACAGAGAATGGAGAACCATCCCTCAGGACACCATCCGCACTCTTATTGACTCTGTACCTCGACGTGTTTCTGTGTGCATCGCCGCTCGCGGTGGTCCTACATCCTACTGAGTCGATGCCGTGCGCATTGTGTAACCTGTATATCGGTTTGAAATAAACATCAATTATTCGTCCGTGCCGTCTCTGTTTTTTCCCCAACTTTCATCGCTTTCGAACCACTCCTTCTTGGTGTTGCATTTGCTCTGTCAGTCAGTGTATTTCCTTTTTGCATACGCAATTTTACGATCTATTCCTAATAAGTTAGGTGGAGTAATTGCATTAGTAATACGGTATCTATTGCAATTCTTCTCATCCTTCCTTTTACTGCAAATAATAAATTCCGTGGGATCCAATTTTATCCAATCAACCAAATCCTATTTTGATCTATAGTTTCCATTGTTATCCTTTTAACATGAATTGGCGCTCGACCAGTAGAAGACCCTTATATTCTAACTGGCCAAATCCTTACTCTCCTATACTTTGTTTACTATATTTTAAATCCTATAATCTTTTATATTTGAGATAATCTGGTAAATTAGTTATTAAGCTTATGAAAGCATATGTTTTGAAAACATAAGACAGAAGTTCAATTCTTCTATTAACTTTACTAAATAAAACACATTAAATAAGTAAGGAAAACATAAAAACCCTTAATCCTAGAAAAAATAATAAAAAATTAAGTGATAAAGGTTAATAAGCCCTCCATGCTAAATATATTAACTTATCATACCGAAATCGAGGAAGAGTTCCTCAAACCCAGATAAATATAAAAGCTAAAAAAGTCAACTTAAAAAAAATAAATTGATAAAACATCCCCTCCCAAAAAAATTATACAAAATAATATTCTTATAAATAAAATACTGGTGTATTCAGCCAAAAAAATTAATGCAAATCTACCACTTCTGTGTTCAACATTAAATCCCGAAACCAACTCCGACTCTCCTTCTGCAAAATCAAAAGGAGTTTGATTAGTTTCCGCTTAACATGATGAAAATCATGCTAATATAAGGGGAAAAGTTAAAAATATGAATCACACACAACCTTGAAGACTTATAAATCTTATCAAACAATAATTATCTAATAAAAAAATAAATCTTAACAAAATCAACGCTAATCTCACTTCATAAGAAATTGTTTGAACTACAGCTCGCAATCCTCCTAATAATGCATAATTAGAATTAGGTGATCACCCCGCAATTATTACAGTATGCACTCCTAAACTTGTACACACTAAAAAAAATAACATTCCTAAGTTAAAATTAAATAAAATTGTTATAAAAGGATAAATCATTCAAGTCATTAAAGCCCAAAATAATCTAAAAACAGGAGAAAAATAATATATCAAATGATTTGATGCTACAGGATATGTTCCCTCCTTAGAAAATAACTTAATCGCATCAGCAAAAGGCTGCGGCAATCCAATAAATCCTACCTTATTAGGTCCCTTGCGAATCTGAATATAACATAAAACCTTCTGCTCCAATAGAGTAAGGAAGGCCAACCCAATTAATACACAAATAATCAACATAACAGCCCCAACATTCTCATTAAAATCTCTATTAACAATACTACCTGTAATACTCTTACATTTTTAAATTCTAAATTCAATACACTTCTCTGCCAAAGTAGTATTAATATTCATCACTTATATTAAAAATTATTTTGAATATTTGGTCCTTTCATACTAAAATATTCATTTACTATAAAGATAGAAACTGACCTGGCTTACGCCGGTCTGAACTCAGATCATGTAAGGATTTAAAAGTCGAACAGACTTATTAATTAAACTCCTACACCTAATGATATTCCTTAATCCAACATCGAGGTCGCAATCTTTCTTGACAATATGAACTCTCAAAAAAAATTACGCTGTTATCCCTAAGGTAACTTTATCTTATAATTGCTATTAACGGATCAAATATTCATAAATCAATGTTTGTAAAACAAAGAGTTACATTTATCTTTGTGTCACACCAACAAAATACGGTAAAATACATATTAATAATACCACTAAACAAAATATGTATAATTCCATATAAAGATCTATAGGGTCTTCTCATCTTTAATTCATTTAAGCCTTTTGACTCAAAAGTTAAATTCTATTCATTACACAGAGACAGTTAATGTTTCGCCAAACCATTCATTCCAGCCTTCAATTAAAAGACTACGGTCAAAATACCGCGGCCCTTTCATTCACTATCATGGGGCAGGCCCGACCTTAAATACATCTCAAAAGGACATGTTTTTGATAAACAGGCGAACATTAAATTTGCCTAGTTCCTTCATATAACGAATCACAAGCTCGACCCTGCACCTACTTCCCCAATAGTCACTCCTTCTTCCCCTCCACCTACATCCCCCTCCACAGCTAATATGAGTCTCAGACGCACTTGCAGTAGAACACAGCAAGCCTTCAGTCATATTGGTACAAGACCTCCACAACAACAATAGTAAGTACTCTTTCCATATACTGTACACACCAAGCATTCCTTCATACACACACTATACTTATATTAGCTTATCTTTACAGACTACAACCACAAATGAACATAGAAGAGAGAGGTGTCACCACCAACAGCTTCTAAATAAAAACTCAAGACCTGCAGTTTATTATATTAAAAATTTACTGGAGTACATCACAGTTGGATTATATAACACAAACATTTTTTCATGAAAAAGGTCCATACCAGTATGACACATATTAGCCTCAGAACATTCTCAAAGATTACCTCACACAGCTAAACCAACATGACATAGAAGCAAAGGAACCACACAGAAGAAAGAAGAATGGAATCTAAGCAACATGAACTTCAATAAGTGTCTAACATGTACATACCAAATTTTAATGTGTTAAAATTTTTAAGTGTTTTTTATTGTGGACCATATGTTTTAATGTGTTCTGTATACTCATGGTATAACTTATTGTAACTTTTTACCTTTGACCACAGATATTTTAACTTCATGCTACTGTATATTGCATTTCCATCCCCCATTAGACATCCTAATGTCTAATATAATAACAACTTGTGATTTTGCCTAATGGATGGAAACTAATCATGTACTAGCTGATGATGGCCATTAAGGGCCGAAACCGGTACTAGTGTAATCTATTTACAATAAATTAAGTATTGATTGGTGGAAAAACACATTTCTTGTCTATACATACCACTTAGTCGAGCAGCTCTCCTTCTTTCTCTCAGTTCTTCCCAGCCCAAACTTTACAACATTTTTGTAATGCTACTCTTTTGTCGGAAATCACTCAGAACAAATCGAGCTGCTTTTCTTTGGATTTTTTCCAGTTCTTGAATCAGGTGATCCTGGTGAGGGTCCCATACACTGGAACCATACTCTAGCTGGGGTCTTACCAGAGACTTATATGCTTTCTCCTTTACATCCTTACTACAACCCCTAAACACCCTCATAACCATGTGCAGAGATCTGTACCCTTTATTTACAATCCCATTTATGTGATTACCCCAATGAAGATCTTTCCTTATATTAACACCTAGATACTTACAATGATCCCCAAAAGGAACTTTCACCCCATCAATGCAGTAATTAAAACTCAAAGGACTTTTCCTATTTGTGAAACTCACAACCTGACTTTTAACCCCGTTTATTAATACACCATTGCCTGCTGCCCATCTCACAACATTTTCGAGGTCACGTTGCAGTTGCTCACAATCTTGTAACTTATTTATTACTCTATGGAGAATAACATCATCTGCAAAAAGCCTTACCTCTGATTCCACTCCTTTACTCATATCATTTATATATATAAGAAAACATAAAGGTCCGATAATACTGCCTTGAGGAATTCCCCTCTTAATTATTACAGGTTCAGATAAATCTTCACCTACTCTAATTCTCTGAGATCTATTTTCTAGAAATATAGCAACCCATTCAGTTACTCTTTTGCCTAGTCCAATTGCACTCATTTTTGACAGTAGTCTCCCATGATTCACCTTATCAAATGCTTTAGACAGGCCAATCGCGATACAGTCCATTTGACCTCCAGAATCCAATATATCTGCTATATCTTGCTGGAATCCTACAAGTTGAGCTTCAGTGGAATAACCTTTCCTAAAACTGAACTGCCTTCTGTCGAACGAGTTATTAATTTCACAAACATGTCTTATATAATCAAAAAGAATGCCTTCCCAAAGCTTACATACAATGCATGTCAAACTTATTGGCCTGTAATTTTCAGCTTTATGATATCACCCTTTCCTTTATACACATGGACTACTATAGCAACTCTCCATTCACCTGGTATAGCTCCTCTGACCAAACAATAATCAAATAAGTACTTCAGATATGGTACTATTTCCCAACCCATTGTCTTTAGTATATCCCCAGAAATCTTATCAATTCCAGCCCCTTTTCTAGTTTTCAACTTTTGTATCTTATTGTAAATGTCATTGTTATCATATGTAAATTTTAATACTTCTTTAGCCTTAGTCTCTTCCTCTATCTCGACATTATCCTTGTAACCACCAATCCTTACATACTGCTGACTGAATACTTCTGCCTTTTGAAGATCCTCACATACACACTCCCCTTGTTCATTAATTATTCCTGGAATGTCCTTCTTGGAACCTGTTTCTGCCTTAAAATACCTATACATACCCTTCCAT
Organism: Anabrus simplex; assembly: GCF_040414725.1. Classification (NCBI taxonomy): domain Eukaryota; kingdom Metazoa; phylum Arthropoda; class Insecta; order Orthoptera; family Tettigoniidae; genus Anabrus; species Anabrus simplex. Next base: position 261,918,521 of record NC_090266.1, read on the forward strand.
TTTTCACTAAAATTTGTATGACTGCCAATTATGCTTGCCATCATGTTATCCTTAGCTGCCTTCTCTGCTAGATTCTATTTTCTAGTTAAGTTCCTTCAATTTCTCCTTACTTCCACAGCCATTTCTAACTCTATTTCTTTCCAGTCTGCACCTCCTTCTTAGTCTCTTCATTTCTCTACTAGCAGAAGTACCCGTTCTTCTTACAGGTTATCAGAAACTGGCTTTAGTTACTCATACTATCGGTGTGACTGACTTCATTAGATATTTATATCACTGGTGTATTTACTTAAGTACGTAGAAATTATCTGTCATATTTGGAATTATAGTGTATCTTCTTCTTGTTTTATTCATGGGGGCCTCTAGATATTAGTTCCTAATTAGCGTCGACCTCTAAGATCTTTTGCTACCATGTTTTTCCTTCATTCCCACCTAGACATACCTGCTCCCTTCACAAAGCTGCAGGTTTAGTGTAAGTATATTTCCACTAGAGAGTACCACAAATATAAATATATTGAATGAATTTGTTTGATCCGACATTTCGTAACTATTAAAAATGATCAAGGAAATACGCGATGCAAAAAAAAAAAAAAAACTACTCTAATTATCGTGAATTATAGTTCTCAAGTTTTGTCACTCATGTCGCATATCATATGATGAATCTGAGTATATATGTTGAGAAATTTTTCCAAGTCATCTTGACAATTGTGTACAGTATACAGGTTGTTTTCAAGGTTACAATAATTGGAAATGCGGACAAAAATATCGGCACTAATAACGTCAGTGATCCTACTACTCCATGATTTGATAGAAAATAGTTTAAACTATAGGTAACAGATTCCGCAAAATGCTGAAACCTAAGCCAGTACGTAAAAACGGAGGCCCATCGGCAACCGCTGGTCACTGTACTACGGAGATCTCCAGGGCTATTATTTTTATACTTCACTCCCTTTCCATCCCCGCCCAAAAGAGTGCTATGAGCGTCTTACACAACAGTTTATTTTTTCCAGATAATAAGTCAAATGTGTATCAATTTTGGTTGGCAGGTATGCCCAAACGTACACACATAATCTAGCTGCTGTAGAATCCTGGAGCTGAAGTTGCCATGGTTATGGCCATTCGTTTCTTTATCCGATTCCTAGAGCCAATTACAGGCCAATAAGTTTGACATGCATTGTATGTAAGCTTTGGGAAGGCATTCTTTTTGATTATATTAGACATGTTTGTGAAATTGGTAGTGTGGTTCCAATATCTCCATAACGGTTGGTTTTAGGGCCTTAAAACATGGTTTTCGGGCCCGAAGCGTTTACCGAGTTTTGTTCTTGCATCAAGGGGCTTAAAATGAGCTTTGTCTCGTCCTTGTACGACAAATTCAATTTCGCCTATATTAGCCTATTATTTTAATATTTTATATCTCTCCCCCTCACCCCCCGCTCGAATTGTTTTGAAAATAAAATACAGCCCATGTTACTCACTGGGAATGTAGCTTTCTATAGGTGAAGTAATTTTTAAAATCGGTTCAGTAGTTTTTGAGTCTATCTGTTGCAAACAAATATACAAATTTTTTCCTCTTTATAATATTAGTATAGATTACATCCCTACACATACGGTTGCCATCAGAAAGGGCATCCAGCCATAAAACAGGGTCAAATTCACATGTGCAACACAGTTTGCACCCGCAACCCCACAGGTGTGGGTAAAGCGATAGAAGAAGAAGATACACATTTTTAAAATTCACCTGCTTTTTTGTTCTTTTCACCCCCATAAGTGGATTTTCCAAAAACAGTGTGTTCATTTTTAAAGGAGATTCCAAGTATCAATTTTAATGTCTGTAACATCTTCAGCTTTTGAGATATATGTATCCTCATATAAATAATTCAACTCCTTTCTCACTTCTTTTCACACACACACACCCCCCCCCCCCCCCCATCCTTAAGTGGATTTTCTGAAAATGAATATTTGTATTCTTTTATTTTTAAGGGGGATTCCAAATATCAGTTTTCATGTCTGTAACATGTTAGGTTTTTGTGATTTATTGTAGAAAATTCCGCTGCTGTAGAATCCTGGAGTTGACGTTGCCATGGTAACGGCAGTTCATTACTTTAACCGATTCCTAGAGCAGGGGTAGTGTGGTGCCAATACCTCCATACTGGTTAGTTTTAGGGCCTTAAAACATGGTTTTTGGGCCCATAGGGCTCACCAAGTTTTGTTCTTTGCATCAAGAGGATTAAATTGAGCTTTGTCTCGTCCTTATATGACAAATTCGATATTTTGCCTATATTAGACTATTATTTTTATATCTCACCCCCGTGCCCCCCCCCCCCACCTCGAATTGTTTTGAAAATAAGATACAGCCCATGTCACTCACTGGCAATGTACCTTTCTGTAGGTGAAGTAATTTTTAAAATCGGTTCAGTGGTTTTTGAGTCTATTCGTTACAAACAATAAATTTTTTCTCTTTATAATATTAGTATAGATTATAATAAGGTAGGTCTTTACCATTCCTTACCTCCCTTAAAGGTACAAACCTGTTTTCGCATTCCTCAACAATTTCTTTAAACCCATCCCAGAGTCTGTTTACATTTTTACTTACCGTTTTCCACCGATCATAGTTACTTTTTAGAAAATGCCTCATGGCTGCTTTATCAGCCATATGGTACTGCCTAATAGTCCTACTTTTAAGACCTTCCTTTCTATCACATTTATTTTTAACTATGACGAAAACAGCTTCATGACCACTAATACAATCTATTACTTTATTTACTCTATAGAGCTCATCTGGTCTTATCAGCACCACATCCAGGATATTTTTCCCTCTGGTTGGCTCCATCACTTTCTGAAACAGCTGTCCTTCCCATATTAACTTATTTGCCATTTGTTGGTCATGCTTCCTGTCGTTCGCATTTCCTTCCCCATTGACATCTGGTAAATTCAGATCTCCCGCTACAATCACATTTCTTTCCTTGTCGTTTCCTACATAGCTGATTATCTTGTCAAATAATTCTGAATCCGTGTCAGTGCTACCCTTTCCCAGACTGTACACTCCAAATATATCAAGTTGCCTATTATCTTTAGAAATGAGCCTTACACCTAGAATTTCATGTGTCTCATCTTTAACTTTTTCGTAGCTTACAAATTCTTCTTTCACCAGAATGAATACTCCCCCTCCCACCATTCCTATCCTATCTCTACGATACACACTCCAGTTCCGTGAGAAAATTTCTGCATCCATTATATCATTTCTCAGCCATGATTCAACTCCTACTACAATATCTGGTAAATATATATCTATTAAATTACTCGATTCTGTTCCTTTCTTTACAATACCTCTACAGTTCAACACTAACAATTTTATGTCATCCCTACTTGATTTCCAGTTCCCTGTTCCCTTATCTCCGCTCCCTAGGCCACCCCGTTTCCCTGAATGTACCTCCCTATTACCCTTCCAAACAAATTTCCTAACTTATACATACCACTGCAGTTTAAGTGAAGGCCATCTGAGCGCAGATCCCTATCTCCTACCCACCATTAGGATGTCAGTTGGGGAAAATTGTCGTGAGCATTGAGGTACTCATCCCAGCACACCAGATTGAAGATCTCCATGTGGTAAAATACAATGTCTTGCTGCGTGAAGAAGTCCATATCCACCTGCTGCACTTCCTCCGACACAACGCTCGCCACACAATGCGGGACAACACTCTCAAGATCTCTTGAAATTTCTCGTGAGAGAAAGTGCATGCAGCAGTCTCGAGAACCTGCCTCACACTACCTATCACTATGTGTTAATACGAGAGCACAATTGTGGTGTAGAAGGAACAGGTAGGGCATTACCATGGAGCTCACTTATAACATCTCTAACAGCTATGAGTAAGTATGGTACCTGTCCGGCATCTAGGCTGCCAGCATTAATAATCTCTGTGACTTGGAGTCTGTCATGTTCTTTTTTTTTTTTTTCGAACATGGAATAATTTATTTCAAGACCACAAAATCCAAGTTGGTGAGAATTTGCTGTATATCCAGGTAAAATTGATGGTTATAATTTCTTGTCCTGGAATTGTGTAGGAATGTGGCAAACCCATCATCCAATGGGAAATCACATCAATAAGCAACACAAGTATTGGCAGGAAAAGCATAACTAATTGGGTAAGGAGGAAATACCTGACCGCATGTCCAGTCATCAGAGGCTTACTGGCCAGGAAGGAGGCACAAACCTGGCAAACCTCTTGCTTGGCAAGAACACAAAGAATAGCCGTAAGTGGACACAAATTTCACAGGGGAAACTAGAGAAGGATGACGGCACGTGAAAAGTCAAATGCAAGAACGTTTGATGTCACTCAGCTATACCTTTTTAGGAAATTATAAAAGCAAACAATTGTTACTGTACAACAGGCATCTCACTGATAAAATAAGCCACTGACCTGCTTCAAAAGTATCCGGACACCTGGCTGAACATGACATACAAGTTCGTGGTGCCTTCCATCGATAATGGAATTCAATATGGTGTTGGCCCACCCTTAGCCTTGATGACAGCTTCCACTCTCACAGGCATACGTTCAATCAGGTGCTGGAAGGTTGCTTGGGGAATGGCAGCCCATTATTCACGTAGCGCTGCACTGAGGAGAGGTAGCGATGTCAGTCGGTGAGGTCTGGCACAAAGTCAGCGTTACAAAATATCCCAAAGGTGTTCTATACGATTCAGGTCGGGACTCTGTGCAGGCCAGTCCATGACAGGGATGTTATTGTCGTGTAACCACTCCACCACAGGCCGTGCATTATAAACAGGTGCTCAATCGTGTTGAAAGATGCAATCGCCATCCTCAAAATGCTCTTCAACAGTGGGAAGCAAGAAGGTGCTTAAAACATCAATGTAGGCCTGTGCTGTGATAGTGCCACGCAAAACAACAAGGGGTGCAAGCCCCCTCCATGAAAAGCACGACCACACCATAACACCACCGCCTCCGAATTTTACTGTTGGCACTACACATTCTGGCAGATGGCGCTCACCAGGCATTCGCCATACCCACACCCTGCCATCGGATCGCCACATTGTGTACCGTGATTAGTCACTCCACACAACGTTTTCTCACTGTTCAATCGTCCAATGTTTACACTCCTTTCACCAAGTAAGAAGCCGTTTGGAATTGACCTGCGTGATGTGTGGCTTATGGGCAGCGGGTCGACCATGAAATGTAAGTTTTCTCACATCCCGCCGAAATGTCATAGTACTTGGAGTGGATCCAGATGCAGTTTGGAATTCCTGTGTGATGGTCTGGATAGATGCCTGCCTATTACACTTTACGACCCTCTTCAACTGTCGGCAGTCTCTGTCAGTCAACAGACGAGGTCCGCCTGTACGTGTTCCTTCACGTTTCCACTTCACGATCACATCGGAAACAGTGGACCTAGGGATGTTCAGGAGTGTGGAAATCTCATGTACAGACTTCCGACACAAGTGACACCCAATCACCTGACCACGTTCGAAGTCCGTGAGTTCCGCGGAACGCCCCATTCTGCTCTCTCACGATTTCTAATGACTACTGAGGTCACTGCTATGGAGTACCTGACAGTAGGTGGCAGCACAATGCACTTAAGATGAAAAACGTATGTTTTTGGGGGTGTCCGGATACTTTTGATCACATAGTATACATTATTATTGAATAAATACACAACAGAAAAGTCAATATTTTGATTGAATTTAATATTTTAAAATATTGTGATCTCTTGGACAGTAAAATTGTAAATTGTGGGCTGCCTAACATAAAGCCGATTTTGGTCTTATTCATGGGGAAGTGTGGTGTAGAAATTTCTACTGCTTGTGCCACAGAATTGGGCTAGGAGTAGTAGGTCCCTTTATATGTCCTGAGACATCAGCTGTTGTGTCTTTTTAAGATAATGTGAAAGAATGTATTCCCCTCTGCTGCACATTCCTAGCTCTTTGCAGGATACGTGTCCCTGAAGATACTTGATTCCCACGCACCACTGAAGGTAGATCTATTTTGCACAGGTCTAGTATGATCTACTTCAAATTGATCTTGAGGCAAAGGGACACTACTTCTTGTACATAGGTTGTAGAAATGAAGTACATTTTTGAAGAAGTTCCTGGTCAACCTCAATGACTTGGAAAGGAGATTGCTTCACCTAGGTAGATTCAAATGCACGAATCCAGTCTTCTAGAATTTCCGCCTATGATTATGAGTTTATTAGGGCCATATTGCGATCACATTCCAGATAAGAATGTCCCCGCACTGCGAAAGTATCTTTGAGAGTTTTCAGTCTCTTAGCAGTTGTTTCTAAGTAATGTAGAAATCTGAACACAGTATAATTTATATTCTGCCTCCCCTCACCCCCTAATGAGTCACAGAATATTTCAACATACTTAACCTGAGGACCAAATTTTGTGATGAAGTTATGAAGCATTGACACAACCTCATCAGAACCCTTGCCTCCGACAGTCTCAGGATAACAGTAAAAAAAAAAGTTTCTGATATTGAAGGATTAGAAGGGCAACTGTCTCCTGTAGTACACGTCATTAGCCAGATACTTGGGAAATGCTTATTTATTTGAAAGTCCATAGTAATCCATTCATAATCACCCTTTTTTATGCTTAAGTTTCTCATGCTTCTTTTTCGTGCATAGAATGTTTCTGCTCTCAGTTTGTGAAGTTAATTTTCAACTTCCAATTTTTTGTAGCTGTGATGGTATGTCTGCATTTTCATCAGGTTTTGAAGGGCTCTCAAAGCAACCTACTGTTCTATACTTTCTTTCTGCCCGATATTTGTCAAAATGAATACAGGTATAAGTTCTAGGATATATAAATGCAGTGTTGAATTTTGAGTCAAATTCCAGCTTCCTGAGTTGGGTTGTGAATCAAGGACCTCTATCGCTGCCTGTCTCTCCACCACTCTTCTCCTTTTTCAAGTACATCTTCTGGTTTTCCTTCCCTCTTCTCTATGCACTCCCACACTGAATCTGTCCATCTCTTTCAGGTCTTCCTAGTGGTCTCTTTCCTGTTAACTTCTCTGAAAATACTTATTTTGGCACTCTCTCTTCCCCCAATCTCATCATATGCCAATTCCAATTTAGCTTTGTTGTTTTCTATCCTGTCTTGAAGTTTGAAGATTCCTGTCTTTTTCCTTACCTCTTCATTACTAATTCTATCCTTTCTGGTCTTGCCCTCAAAACCTCTTAAGAATTTCATCTCCGCTGCCTGTATTCTAACTCTTGTTTCATTTTAGTCTGTGATCCAGCTGCATAAATTAGTATGGGTTCATAATAGGTTGAATATAATACTTTCTTACACATTTCTTCGGGACGTCTTGGTTCCACAAAATACCCCTTACACTCTGGTAGAAGCTGTTTGCTTATTGTATTGCTGGTGGCTATACGTCGCACCGACACAGATAGGTCTTATGATGATGATGGAAGAGGAAAGGCCTAGAAGTTAGAAGGAAGCAGCCGTGGCCTTATTTAAGGTACAGCCCCACATTTGTCTGGTGTGAAAATGGGAAACCACGGAAAACCATCTTCAGGGCTGCCGACAGTGGGATTCGAACCCACTATCTCCCGGATGCAAGCTTACAGCTGCGCGTCCCTAACTGCACGTCCAACTCGCTCGGTTGTTGTATTCTTTTCCCAATTTCCTTGGTTATCTATCCAGCTTCTGTGATCACACTTCCCAAGTACTTGAAACTTTTAACCACTTCCAGAATTTTACCATTCACTTTTATCCTTCCTCTTCTTTCCTTCCTTCCTTCCTTCCCCTTGTCATCACTATTGTTTTACTTTTCTCTGTGCTTACTTTCATCCCAAATTTTTCTATCTCTTGATTCCATACTAGTTTTTGCACTTCCATTTCATCCTCACCCTATATCACTATATCATCTGCAAACAACATGGCTTTTGTTGCCTGTCTTCCCAATCTCTATTTAATGTTCTTATGAATTTCATCCATGACTATGATGAATAGTATGGGGGGATAGTAAACTTCCCTGTTTGAGACCAGTTTCAACTTTAAACCATTTTGTTTTTCCTACAGTAGTTTTCACACTACTAACACCATTTTGTACAAAGCTTTTATCATTGGCACTTCCACTCTGTTAACTTGTTTTTTCCTTAATGTGTCCCATACCAACTGTTTGGGCACACTGCCATAAGCTTTCTCAATATCAATAAATGGCTTCACTATGTCTTTTCCAAACTCCCATCTTTTCTCCATCATATGTCATAAAAAGATCAGGTCAAATGTTGATCAGTCTTTCCTAAAACCATACTATTCTCTTTCCATTTCTCCTTCTAGTTTCCTCCTCAGTCTTCCTTCCAATACTCTCTCAAAGATCTTAGCCACATGGGCAATAAGGGTGATTCCTCTGTAGTTATTACATTCCTTTTTATCACCCTTTTTTAAATATTGGGATAATTAAACCCTTTCCCCACTCTTCTGGGATCTCTTTGTTCTTTGAGTCAAATATATTCCTATAAAATTCATAGGATGCATGAGGTAAAGTTTTTCCCTTGTACATTATATATATATTGAACCCATCATTTAGATGTCCCAAGAAAGGAGAAATTAAATATTTATTACTGTAATGTATCGGTCTTGGGAGAGTGCCATTTTGGCGGTTTCAGAGCGAGGTGACTATTATGTATCTGGCCTTGACACGTGGAGACAATTTCAGGAAGATGGAAAAACTTTTCAATACACGTGTCTGGTGGGGATACACAATGTGAATTTTACCTTCATTAATTACTTGTCTAAAAAGCGAACAATTAGTGAACCTGGAAATTTATATTAAAAGAAGCGATTTTTTCCTGTACATTTTGATTGCATTTCACACCCTAGTCTCTCTCAATGAAGAAGTGGTAAAGTTACAAAGTATTGGACCATAGGAGTCCACGTTCTAACAGCAAGTGTTCTAGTTGCCATCACTCACTGGGGAGATTTTAATGGAGGAACACGTTAACCCATAGTAGCTCCGAGGATGCCCCAAAAATTATTTAATCACCTAAGGTGATAGTGCACCCGGCAGACCCGGGTTAGATTCCCAGCTGGGTCAGGGGTTTTTAATTGTAAATGATTAATATCCCTGGCCTGAGGACTGAGTGTTTGTGTCATCCGTAACATTTCTTTCCTCACATTCAACACTCTACACTTCCTCCATTCCAATTACATGCAGGTTCATATCACATGGTGCAAGTAGGGACAAAATATCTCTATAGGTCGAGGCCCCGAACAAATAGCATTTTTTTTTTAAAACAAGGTGATGGTGCAAATTTAGCTTATGAGGCAAGGTTGTCTCAAAACATCAAGTATCAGTTGTATTTAAAATGAGTTGTTTGTATTTCGATGCAAAGTGATTTTTAAATAGTGGATTAGATACTGTTGAAAATGATCTGCCTTCCAATTTTACTCAGAAGGAAGCAGTGGCGGCTCGTGAAAAAATCGCCCTACGTGCTACAAAAACAAGCTAAATACGCTGTTTTAAATCTGCATATTGCCATGATGAACAACACATACTTCAAACTTGGTAATAATAATAATAATAATAATAATAATAATAATAATAATAATAATAATAATAATAATAATAATAATAATACAAACTTTTCTCACAATTCATAACTCAGAACATACAAAAACAACATTAATTTGGAAGCAGATGAATTCTTCGACAACTGTCTACGAGATAAATAATTCATTAATATTGTTTTTACTAACCTAATGGCGCAACTTACATCAGTGCAAATAGAATCGTGGGCATATAGATCCCCACTAAGAACACTAATTTAATTTCACTTTATATACACCGCAGTGGATAAATAATTTGATAAATCTACGTATAAATTTTAGCACTAACACAATGACAGAAAAAACACGCACCGGTAATATAACCGCGAGATTAAAAACCGCACAAAGCAACTGAAAGAGCTGCCAACTGATTCATTGACACCTCTCCTATTACCAGAGTAAATGTCCGGCTCCATAGCAAAACGGTTAGCGCGCTGGCCTTTGGTCACAGGGATCCCGGGTTCGATTCCCGGCAGGGTCTGGAATTTTAACCATCATTGGGTGTATGTGTTGTCTTCATCATCATTTCATCCTCATCACGACTCACAGGTCGCCTACGGGCGTCAAATCAAAAGACCTGCATCTGGCGAGTCGAACATGTCCTCGGATACTTTCGGCACTAAAAGCTATACGCTATTTCATTTCCCCAGAGTAAATTACATTGTAATGCGGGATGAAATTTAGGGTCAGTCAAAGATTCTTTGACTCACCTACGAATTTCTTATTTTTGACACAAAAGGAAGATGGATATTTTAATAAGTATGTGTGAGATAGATTGCCTCCACTTACACTTTACTTTCGAGCCCAGACGATGCTACTCTCTAGTGGCAGACTCGCTTACCACGTTCAACATCAAGGTAGCAGGAGACATCGAGTACTTCTACCCCCTTGCGGGAGAGAAAGTAACTATAGACGGGATCAGTGAAAGTTGATCCCGGTTTACGGTATACTCCGCCGGCTAGGGGGAGTGTTGCAAGCTTGGCTGCGCCTGCGTATTGCTTCCTTCAGGCTACAGGCAAGGGCTCACTTCACATGAGCACGAGCCTTGTTCCTCGGGAGAACGGCGCTAGGTGTTCGACAGATCTCGTCCTGATTTTCACAAAACACAAATTCATATCGTACTCAAAACAACGAAAAGGCACCAGGATAATTGTACTATGCATAAATAATATTCCTTACAGTTCCAAACTACGTGCTGGAGCCCGGTAGCACGTATTGACCGGCCGCCACTGGAAGGAAGGTGGGAGAGAAATAAATACGCTAGACCTTGTCATTTGCTGCGTAGTAACGGTCGGTCTATCATTAGTAAACCGTTATTTTTTTGGCTGAGCCAAGATGGTTGTTGATGTCAGTAAATTTATTGTCTGTTGTGTGCGGGCGAAAGATCACATTTTAGGCTATCGTGTGCGATATATCCCTTTCAGACCGCGTACGCACAATTGTGCGGGTTCGTATTTTATTTATGACTGAGCTTATTTGTCTTTTTCTGGCACTAGATCGGACTGCAGTGCTTGTGCGGGACATGTAGCATGTACTCCAGTTGTTTTAATTTAGCGCTTAACCACCAGGGGGCAGGGAGAAGAGTTACAGTTCATCAGCAAGATGGTGGGAAGCAGTAATGCCTAAAGTAAGGATTTATTTCTTGCATTCATATTAATCTAGAAGCTTTACTAAATATAAGAATATAATCAATGAAGTGTGTAAATCATTTAGCAAATGTAAATTGTGAACTTGTATGATGCGCACAATTCTGCGGACTAGGTTTCCCTACGTGCAATACATGCGGGAGTGCTGGGTGCTGCCACCAAAAGGACTGTAAAAGCAGAACTCTTACTCTACATGAGAAATGTAATGTATAAAATTTTTATTGTTGAAAATCATTCCACACTGTAAAATAGAACATTTGATCCTGTACATGTGTATATTCACATGTACTGAGCTGAATTTTTTTATTTTTTATCTTTTGTAAGTAGTGAATTAAGTCCTGACATGCACAATTGTGCCTGTTCTGTTTTTCAGCTGATAGTTCTTATTTTGTAAAATGAACTATAGAAACATGTATTTGAGAGCATTTTAGTAAGTTTTTGACATACAAACGAAAATTCACACCTCCAGCATAACGAGTAGAAGAGAAAGTGTGAGCTCTTAAGTTGTTCCCTGTTGGCTAGTACAGGGACTGTGATGAATTGTCCGCTAGGGGCAGCACCATAGCTATCTGAGTGTTGGTATCTGTAGTTATAATATGGTTATGTTCGGTAGTGCTGTTCTATGAAGGCGAAAACTTAATTGTCGTGCATTATTGTTAAGTGAAAGTGAAGAGCGTGTGATTTGATGATGGTATTCTTTTATTTAGTGTAAATACAGTGCTGAGTTTATAAAACTTACAAAAATAAGGACAAGAAAAAAATGCGTGCTTGCTTCGTACCAGGATGTAAGTCTGGCTACAAAAGTACAAAAGGTAAACACTTCTTCAAACCACCTAAAAATAAAGCAGAATTTTTAAATGGTAAAAGGCAATTCCCAGAAAGGACAAAAAGCTTTCTGATAAGTGTTATGTGTGCAATTCATATTTTTCTGATGAATTATTGTTAAATCAGATTCATTTGTAATACAAGGTGAATGGGTAGAAATTCCTAGAGATAGATGGAAACTGAAAACTGGTGTTGTCCCTCATATATTCCCCAATTTGCCACAATATGTCACGAAACAATTAAACAAGCAAAAATCACCCCTACACGACAGCCTACGAAGACGGAGGATGGTTCAAGAAATAAAACACACAGGCCTCACCGCGAATTAAATTTTGATGCTTTTTCTGAGAGTGATAAAAGAAATGACACAGATTCATACACAGCTAAAAAGACAATAAGTTCACTTAAAATAAAGAGAAAGGGACGTAATATAATGTCTATCCATAATAAATTGAAAATAGCTAATGCTAAGATTTTGTTGCTAGAAAAAATCTAAGATATTCCAAATTACAGCCAAATTATTCAAGTGAGCCGACATTAAGCAGAAAGCAAGAGGTGATTATTGACACCGTGCTTAAAAAAATGTCAGCTAAAAAATAAGAAAGGGATGAGGTATGAAAATTAATTCCTTTTAGATAGTCTCTTATTTAAAATGAAGTCACCTAAGGGCTATAGACACTGTTTAAGGCATGACATGCTTCCCCTTCCTTTGGAGGCTCACCTGCGAAAATTAGTTAAAGGTATTAAGTGCTCTTACGGTGTGAACACACATGCCTATTGAGAACTATTTCTGCGATGAGATGAGTGAAAACAATCGCACAGGAATTCTCATATATGACGAAGTAAAACTGATGGAAGGGGTTCAGTTTAACACCAACTCATTAAAAGTCGATGGATTCGTAAATTTAGGAGAACACCCCCAGGAACATGGGAAAAATAAACTCTCAAGTCATGCATTAGTGTTCATGTTTGTGCCCCTATTGCATAATTGGGTTCAACCGGCTGCTGTATATGCAAGCCGAAATTCCACACCTGGTGATATTTTATCACAAATTTTAATCCAGGTGTTCTTGCAACTGGAGAAAATTGCTGCCAGAATTATAGGTTTCACCTCAGATGGAAGTCAGTCTAATAAAAATGTGTGGAAATTTTTTTTTTGCTAGTTGCTTTACGTCGCACCGACACAGATAGGCCTTATGGCGATGATGGGACAGGAAAGGGCTAGGAGTGAGAAGGAAGCGGCCATGGCCTTAATTAAAGTACAGCCCCAGCATCTGCCTGGTGTGAAAATGGGAAACCACGGAAAACCATTTTCAGGCTGCCGACAGTGGGGTTCGAACCTACTATCTCCCGAATATTGGATACTGGCCGCACTTAAGCGACTGCAGCTATCGAGCTCGGTTGGAAATGTTTAGGAATAAATGGAGAAGAAGGGAAGGTCATGTGCTCTATTTGTAATCCTTTTGATTCTAGTAGGAGACTTTGGACCTTTTCAGATGCTGTACATATAATTAAGTACATCAGAAATAATTTTCACGACAAAAGGCAAGTCTATTACAATAATGAAATTGTGGACTTTAAATTATATCGACAAGTTCTGAAATGGATTACTGCCGTAAATTTGCAGGTTTGAAAGTTTGCCACAAACTAACATCTGCACATAGACCCCACTTCACTTCAGCGCATGAACATGAGACTTGATAATCAGTTATTTAGTAATTCTGTTGCAAATGGCATAAAGTTCTTTAGAGAGATCAACTCGGAGGGATTTGAAGACAGCGAACCGACAGAAACGTTCACAAGGGAATTAAACATCCTAATAAATGTATTAAATACTTCTACACCAGCAGGGGCTCTTTATAAAGATTCAATAGGGCATCAAACCTTAATAAAATGGAGAGATAACCTCAGTGGGAAGAATAATACTTTTGCTTCAGAAAGAACTCTTGAATCCCGAATAGTAACAATTGAGAGCACCATACAGGTGTCCGAGTATTTATGGAATAATGGATTTCGATATGTGCTCACAGCGAAATTTAATCAAGATCCACTAGAATGGCACTTTAGTATACTACGCTAATTAAGTTGTGACAACCACCCTTCAACAATACATTTTCTGAATTTACATATGTTGCAGTCTATTTATATCTCAACCAAACTTGCCCTGTTATCAGGTAGTAATTGTGAGCCCAAATTTGAACTGATATTGACATCATTCCTCAATCAAATGAGAACAATGGCTAAGAAGACAGAAGATACAAATAAGGCTGTAGTAGAAAATGCACAAAATAAAATAAGACAAGCACTAGACTTCACTGAGAACATGGATGACCTCTTACTGGACTGGGAGAACAGTGATAGCCGTAGTCTTGCAAAGGAGTGTTTGATTTATTATCTAGGAAGATATATAATCTGCAATGTATCCAAGGTCACAAAATGTCATAAATGTGTCAGCCTACTTAACGGAAAGCCTACGGAAGAAATACTTGCTGCAGCCCTCACATTTATTAGGGACTATAGCAATAAATACAGCACTGAGAGCACTTTCTTAACCCATCCTTCAAGAGCAGTTTATAATGTGTTCGTGCAAGTTGAAAGTGTAGTGGAACAAAAACTTTTCTGTGAACATATTCTATGGAGCGATATATTTTACGAGTGTTTGGACACTTTGCACAGTATCACTATTAATTTGGAAGAATTAGGATGCTGCGATGACCATGTTGCGGACATTATCCCTAAACCTGTGTTACATAATATAAAATGTCTATTTTATTTTGTAACAAGACAAATGAGAAAGGAACTGAAATCTTCTAAGACCACAAAGTCTACCCAGAAGCTATCTAAACTATCCGACAACTGATTTCTGAAATGGTCAGCAAAAGCATAATATTTTGCATGCAATAATTGTCTTTTATTCGTATGCTGACTTGTAAGCTTAAGCTCAAATACTGCTGGAAGAGTGGCCTAACGAAGGAACTGTTGAACTAGGGGAGTGATCACACTTCTTCTTTCTACTCGCTATGCCTCCAGTTTTCTTTCAAGTCTGACGACAAGGTGCTGCCGCCAAAAAGGCAGTAAAAACAAAACTCTTACTCAGTGTAGAAAATGTAATGTTTACTTGTGTCTGAATTAAGATTTTATTGTTTTAAATTATCCCCCACTGTAAAATAGAACATTTGATCATGTATATATGTACAGTATATTCACATGCATTGAGGTAGTTTTTCTTTTAGGAAGTAGTGAATTAAGCCCTGACACACACAATTGTGTGGGTGCTTTTTTCAGGTGTTAATTTTTATTTTGTAGAATAAACTAAAAAATTTTGTATTTAAGAGAATTTTAGTCAGTTTTTGATCTACAAACAAAAATTCACACCACCAATTTTCTTTCAGTTCTAAAAGGGATACATATAGCGTGTGTTCGAGGGTATATATATATATTTTTTTTTTTTAATGTTCTCTTACAGGTCTGCAAGTATAATCTATAAGGAAGAAAATCAAATGTAAAATGAGATGTCTGAAGCCTCTAATACTATCAGTACTATCAATAAAAGGATTAATATGTTTGAAATAGATTGTTAAATAATTCAGAGGCAGCTGGTGTACAAAATGGAAGTTGATGTCAGAAATTTCCATCAGGTATGCTCCTTACGCCTGTCCTTTAAAGTAGTCCTGTGATAAACCTAGTTTTCTTTCTGTCTGTGTGGGGGGAAAATTATGTTTGTTTCACATTTACGTGTGTGGGATTTTTACCACGGTATGTAGTTAATTTTGTACGTCGTGGACAACTCATTGGCAGATTTTTGTTTAGGATGTGTATTGAGATGGCATTGGGAGATGTAATAATGTACTCTGTGTTATATATGACATTTTTGTGGGAGATAGTGAAGTCCGTTCATTTTTCCTATGTCATTTTTGTGTTATTCAGTTATACATCGCAGAGCGCAGATTCGCGGTCGTACTGTGGAAGTTAGGGTGTTTTGTGTATGTCATGTATAAGAGAGGCGTGCATATGTCACAGCAAGGTATTTCGTGTTTGGATAAAGATTCAGGCACCTCCGTGATTCAGTCAAAATTTGGGGTTAAATTACTGTAATGATAATGATAATAATAATAATAATAATAATAATAATAATAATAATAATAATAATAATAATAATAATAATAATAATGGCCGTAGTAATATTCATTCTACACGGTTCGTTGAAATGTGGGATGTGGGAATGTCCCTAATTCTGATTCTGTGAGAGTCAAACCAAAAAACATAAAAAGGAAAAGGCAGTTATTTAACTCCAGAGACAATGTATAATTCGAGATGTCATGAAATGCATTCCCCTAGTTTTATTAGATTCAGGTTAAAAGGGATGGATATTAACACCAATATTTGGTGTTAAATTACATATTTTTGAACTGCATAAAATGTAAATTGAGTTCAACATTGCAAGACAAAAGGGTCTTCATGTAGACAGCTCTTGTCAGCGAACAGGTGTTCACACGCTGCGTTGAGCGAAGGGTTCACCTTAGTTGAAATTAAAAGCAAGACATTGGAGACAGTGTCCGACTATTAGGCTGAATGGTCAGCATACTGGCCTTTGGTTCAGAGGGTTCTGGGTTCGATTCTTGGCCGGGTCGGGGATTTTAACCTTCATTGGTTAATTCCAGTGGCCCGGGGGCTGGGTGTTTGTGCTGTCCCCAACATTCCTGCAACTCGCACACCCACATAACACTATCCTCCACCACATTAACATGCAGTTAACTACATATGGCAGATGCCGCCCACCCTCATCCGACGGTCTGCCTTACAAGGGCTGTACTCGGCTAGAAAGAGCCACACGAAATTATTATTATTATTATTATTATTATTATTATTATTATTATTATTATTATTATTATTATTATTATTATTGGAGACAGTCTTGTCTGAATTATATTACAAGTATCATTCGGATCAGTTTTCATTCCCCAGGCAATTCAATGTGATATGATGGTGGCCACAATTATCAGGCTGAGATAGTTCACGTTTTGAGTCCAATGACCTAGATAGGGGAGTTTGCATTTGAGTTTAACTGGAATAGTTTGCTTTAGTTTACCTTATAATTTAATAGCATTTTATGTTTTCTTTATGGATATAGCTTTTGTATAATGCAAACAGACATGTGTAAATAATAGTACAATGTTATATTTAGTCTTTGTAGTCATATTTACAGTAGTTTAATAGTGTAGGATTATCAGAGTGTTGCTTGATGTGTAATTACTAATGGCCTACATGAGGATGTATGTATGAAATATCTGGGCTTAGATAGGACTGAGAAAATGATGCAACTGGCCAATTCACCTTATGTGAATGTTGAATTTGCCAGTAAAGCACATGGGACCAGAGCCATAGATGATTTCATGGATGAGGAAACCCTAGCCATTCTCCAAGGGATATTGTTGCATTCTGACCTGTTGAAAACAGTTAATTGAATTATTATTATTATTCTGTTTTTTGTTCGTCTCATTTTCTTCATGGTTATTTTAGTGTCTTATTGCGTTCGTGTTATGACCAGGGTGTCCATGAGTTGGGTCGCAATTTATATTTCTAATCTAAGGTTATCGCAACCATGGATGATGTCAACGTTTATTCATATTTACCATGTAGTGGCACCAGATTTCTTTTCCACATCTTAGATTCGGATCAAATTCCGAAAATGTGTGCTTCAAGATAATAAACATCGGCGGCAAGTAACATTTATGTAATGGCCACAAATTCAGTTGTCAAAACAACCAGTAATCCGGGCACTTATTTGTTTTCCACCCGTCAGGTGTTTGTTTGAATATTTGTTTAAATACTCACTTGAAACTTAACGTGGAAAGTACAGTTGTGGTTGATTAACTTTAAACTCATTTATTAATTTTTTGCATTTTGTGAGGGGGTTTATTGAATGTAACTTCAGTAAGATTACCATACCGTGCACTTGTTTTGGAGGGACACGTTGGCCATCAGTCATGTTTATTTCATTTTATTTCAGTGCATATTTGGTCACTGCGGTCATCGATGGTATTAACTCAACATAACCTCACTGAAATACCATTTGGGTCATCAACCAGTTTTTAATTCAACTTCAGTGAAGGAGCATCATGGTCATCAACCCTGGATGCTTACTATAATTTCACATTAAGGCGTGTCGATGATCGGCACCTGGTAGTAACTGAAGGTTGCTCAGTTCAATTAAGGGTCCATGTCGTTCTTCCTACGCGATCATCAGCTAGTGGACAGCCTTAATTTAAAAGAATATCTGGAAATCAGCTCATGATGTTTAGGCATTCCAGAAATCGCTGCTTAAGCCGCAGTTTGTTTACTAAACCGAATATTAGTGATTCCAGGTTGTTGTTGGTGATGTACTGTTGGTGTTGGAAGTGTTTTAATTAAGTGACAGCCCTTCAGGCAGATTGTAAAGGTGTAACACATCCTGAAATAGTTCAGCTGTTCATCATTAACGTCACTGATCCCATATATTTAGTCATAGCCTATTTGTTACTTCAAAATAATTTTTGCTCATATTCTTCAATAAATACAGTTAGTTTACATATGCCTTTGATTTACCGTAGATAGTTTATCTTGACACTCTCAAGTGATGTCACCAAGTGACGAAGAGCCGTCAGCACACCCTAACATGCTCGAAACCTTGAACAAGTACTTTTCTATCATTGGGGTGAAAAAGGGGTTCTATCCAGGTGGCTCACGGACGCCGTACTTTCTACTTATAAATGTCCCGCATGCATAAGTGATGTGTGGGGTGTCTACCAACTGATTTTTAACAGGGGAACTACTGCCAGCGGGCAGGTTACGTCAGAATATAAAGAGATAAGAAACAGAGTCACACTCACAGCATGTTACTCAGCGCTGGCGGTCGAATGCACCCCTTGGTCTTCACAACTACGGTTAGGTCTAAAACCAGCTTGTCCTGCTGGGAGTGATCGTAAATTTAGAGGGCTTATTCTATTATAAATGAGCCGTTCCAGAAGTTTGTAACAAGCACTCATTAGAGCAATTAGATGGTAACTTTCAGGGCAATAAGAAGGTTTACCTGTTATCAGAATAGCCATAATCTTGGTTCGTTTGAACTCTGGAGGAAGTTTGCCTGTAATCAGAATATTTGAGAAAAACCGTAACAACCATTTCCTTGTGTACTTCTCACAATGCTTGAGTAATTCAAGGTGAATGCCAGAACCGACAGGAGCTCTTTTTCGGTGAAAGGGCCAGAAATATTTGATGAACCAATATTATGTCTTTTCATGAAGGTTAGTTCTTTTCTTATTAACTGATTGAGTTCTTTCTTGGGTTTTCACTTTAGACAATCCAGCAATCCATTTGACAACTTGATCAGGTGATACAGCAGATTTGGGCTGTGGAATGTGAGGTGATCTCCCCAACTTCTTTAACACATCGGCTGCTAGAGCGGTACATTGTACCACTGAGTGAGTGTCTCATGAGGCCACGGCGGTACAAAGTACCGCTGACAGGTGTTGCTATTAGACTTTCTCTGCCGGGCCGGCGGACTACTGAGCTGTTGAATTCGCTATGCTAGTGTACCGCTTTGGGCTCGGAGCAAATCCTGGCGTGCTTGGTTTCCAAAATATAGTTTTTATTTGTTATTAATCCAGCCTCCTTTTATTGGCAATATGTGAGTATTTGTCCAATCAGTTTAGCCATGCACTTAGGTGTGCCGGGTTAGCTAACTCACAAAGCTCAATATTTTGAAGATTGTGCATTTGAATCCTACTGTCAGGAAACCTGGTTATGTTTTTCTGTGATTTCCCATTTTCACCCCAAGCTTATGCTTACCTAATCAATAGGCCACACTGATTCCTTCCAAATTGTTGCACCCATACCTGAGCTGATTTCTACGCTTATCGCAATAAATATAGTGTAAACATGAGCGTATTTGCATTTTCTAAATTGACAACATAGCAACATTTTACATTACCACCGAGCATTTGGCAAGGAGTAAGTCGGAAATAAATATATTTCAAATGTAACTTTGTGAAGAGTTGTTGTTTTGCAAAACGCAATAGATCAGTTTGACATGGACACTACTTACCAGAATTCTCATACTGAAGGGCTAGCGTCATTATCTTCCAAGTTCGAGAAGAAAATGGTTTCATTTTTATAACTAACCTCTCCGTTCACTGGTAAAATAACTTAGAAATATCTCACAATTATTTCACACACACCCTACTGTAAAAGAATGAGTGCCTTGAGATTGTAATCCTAAGTTCTAGTAAACAAATCGTGGCTCGCTCTGTTATCTACAATGTGTACTATCAAGCAATGCAAGCTTCTAGTACTGCTAGACTGTACCGCTCTGGCCATCTAGGGCTAGGCAAAACCATGCAGTGAACTTTTCTGTGGGGCCATGGAGGTACCTCAGGGTGCTGGGAATTTTTATTGTATTTCGTACGTACATTGAACACTTAAGTGAAATTTCACTTCGAATTTGCTTTATTGCTGATTTACTACATGCATAGAAGAAAAAATTCTTTGGCCACTGGGACATTTATTGCTATGTGTCCTGGCAGTCAACGTGTTAAGATGCTCCAAGCCTGCCTGTTAGAATGTTTTAAATCCATAGTTTCTGTCCACTTGTTCCATCTGGCTTCATCTAAGTTGTTCATGAGTTCATCAGCAACATCCGTTTCTCCATTCTTTTGAAAATGACTGTAGAGTTTTTCAAATGTTTCATTCCATCTGGGTATATACTCCTTTCTGACTCCTCTAGGAATGTGTCATTTTGCAGTGGCAAGTATTGCTTCAACAAATCTACAGTAGTTGTTGACAACAGGAGGAATCCATCTTATGCTGCTATCAAGATCAGCAAAGAAACTGTCCCAGTTACCTTTGACAAGATTCCATCGTGGAAGAGGAGAAAATCTAATAATGGGGATCTGAGTGCCTATTTCCAAAAACACGACAGTGCTGACTGTGTGGGAAGTTTGTGATCAGTGGACACAAAACGTAAGTTAGGATTGGTTTCTGTGTTCCACTTTCCTACTTTAAAGGAACCTTTTTCCTTTGGGTTGAAGATGAGCTGAATATTGGACAAGTCTGACCATTCAGTAAGTTTTTCAGTATGCGCCAGGTAATTGAAGAATGTTACAAGAGGAATAGGCAGTTGTGTTTATGTTTCATAGATCTAGAGAGAGCATATGACAGGGTACTGTAGGAAAAGATGTTCACCACACAGGGGGATTATGGAATTAAGGGTAGATTATTAAAATTAATCAAAGGCATGTATGTTGACAATTGGACTGCAGTGAGAATTTATACTATAACTAGCAAGATACCCGTGCTTCGCTACGGTATTATACTGAAATTTATAATTGAATGCTTATTGTTTTAGATATATAATCCGCCGAAATTCGCGGTCTGACTCGTTTTCTGCGAGAACCCACCAAAATTCCCGATCTGACTCGTTTTCTATTAGATTACGGCATGTTTCCTCCCATTTTTCAATCTTCTTTTCCAGCAATCGATTTCGTTCTTCCCGGGCTAGGCTCAGGTATTCCTCCCGGTCAGTTGGGTCCGTAAATCTTTGCCATCTTTTCCTATAATCATTTTTAATATGGATAAAATCCTTCAGGAGATCCGGCGTGGTGTCATATTGGGTGCCTAGAAGGCACTGAACCCGCGGCCGGACTGCATTCTTAGTCATTACCCGTCCAGGAGCCGTTTCCAGCGTGGTCCGCACATTTGACGACGGTCCGGAACATTATTATTATTATTAATATTATTATTATTATTATTATTATTATTATTATTATTATTATTATTACTATTATTATGTGTGATGACAGGAAAACCGGAGTATCAGGAGAAAAACCTGTCCCGCCTCCGTTTTGTCCAGCACGAATGTCACATGGAGTGAACGGGATTTGAACCACGGAACCCAGCTGTGAGAGGCCGGCGCGCTGCCGAGGATCCTTATAAGTACATTAAGAACAGTAAAATCAATTGGTCTCACCTCCTTCTACACCCCACCGCCGTTAAGTTTATTTACCGGCACCCCCCCCCCCCCACAAACAAATTAAAAGAAGGCTTGTTTCTTATGTTTAAAGAAGATTTCAAACACCAATGTTCACGTCTATTACCTTCAGTTTTGAGATATAAGTATCCCCATAAAAGTAATTCACTTTTTTCACTTCATTTCACACTACTCCCCCCCCCCCCTAATTAAATTTTCCCGCAAAAAATACTTGTTTCTTTAATAGTAAAGGATCTTCTAAATACCAATTATCACAACTCTAACTTCATCAGTTTTTTATTTATGTGTCCTCATGAAAGGAATTCAACTCCTTTACACTCCCGCCCTCCAAGACGGTTTCCCCCCAAAACGCGTTTTTCTTTGTTTTTAAAGGAGATCCAAATACGAATTTTCACGTCTGTAACAACTTTAGTTTTTATTAGATGCATGTATTCTCATTCAATTAATTCAATTAATTTTTCAATTCTTTCACCCCTCCCCCCCCCTTCATTGGATTTTCCGAGAATACGTGTTTCTTTATTTTTAAAGCAGATTGCAAATATCAAATTTCACGTCTGTAACATCTTCATTTTTGAGATATCAGTAGCCTAATTAAAAGAATTCAACACCATTTTCAGTCACTTCCCCCCCCCCCTCCCTCCACCCAAGTGGTATTTCCGAAAGCTAAAAATACACGTTTCTTTATGTTTAATAGAGATAAAAAATACCATTTTTCACTTCTGTAACATGTTAAGTTTTTTGAGATAAACTGTAAAAATTCTCATTTTAAAATTTCACCCCTTTTGAGTTCCCCTTAAGTGGAGTTTCCAAACACAAATCACCTATGTTTCTTTAGATTTACAGGAGATTACAAACACCCACTTTTTACGTCTGTAACATTTTACGTTTCCAAGATATTCTGTAGATATAGTCTTTCAAAAATTCACCCAATTTGTCACTCCTGTTTAACCGCCATTAATTGGATTTTCCAAAACTAAAAAATACGTGTTTCTTTATTTTTAAAGGAGATCCCATATACAAATTTTCAGTTCTGTAATATCTTTCGTTTCTGAGATATATGTATCCTCATTAAAGGCATTCAACCCATTTTTCACCCTTTTACACCCCTCCTATTGGGATTTACAGGAAACCAAAAATACGTTTTCCTTTATTTTTAGAGGAGATTCTAACTACCAATTTTTACATCTGTAAATTTTAAAGTTTTAAGATGTATACACACTCATTTTTAAAAAATTACCCTCCCCCTTTTTACCCCCCAATATTTGGATTTTCCAAAAACGAAAAAATACGTGTGTTTATTTATTTTTAAAGGAGATTCTAAATACCAATTTTCACATATATAACCTTTAAAATTTTTGAGATAGATACACTCATTTTAAAATATTACTCCCTTTTCACCCCCCCCCTAAATTGGATTTTCCAGAAACAAAAAAATACGTGTTTCTTTATTTTTAACGGAGATCCCAAACACCAATTTTCAGGTCTGTAATATCTTCAGTTTCTGATATATAAGTAGCCTCATTAAAGGCATTCAACCACCTTTTAGCCCCTTTTCACTCCTCCTATTGCGATTTTCCGAAAACAAAAAAATACGTGTTCCTTTATTCTTAATGAAGGTTCTAAATACCAATTTTTACATCTGCAAACTTTAAAAGTTTGGAGATATAGATCCACTCATTTTAAGAATTCACCCCCTTTTCACCCTCCCATTAATTGGATTTTCCAAAAAAAAAAAAAAATTACGTTCTTCTTTATTTTTAAAAGAGATCAAAAGTATCAATTTTCAGGTCTGTAATATCTTCAGTTTCTGAGATATAGGTACCGGTATCCTGATTAAAGGCATTCAACCCATTTTTCCCCATTTTCACCCTTTTTCACCCCTCCTATTGGGATTTTCTGAAAACAAAAAAATACGTGTTTCCTTATTTTTAAAGAAGATTCTAAATACCAATTTTTACATCTGTAAACTTTTAAAGTTTTGAGATATAGAGCAACTCATTTTAAAATTTCACCCCCGTTTTCACCCCCTTAGCGAAGGAATATCCAAAAATCCTCTCTTAGCGAGCACCAACGTCTTAATATGAATATATCCCCAAAATTTCATCTCTTTATGTCCAGTAGTTTTGGCTCGGCGATGATGAATCAGTCAGTCAGTCAGTCAGTCAGGACAAGTTATTTTATATATATAGACTAGCAAGATACCCGTGCTTCGCTACGGTATTATACTGAAGTTTATAATTAAATGCTTATTGTTTTAGATACATAATCCGCCGAAATTCGCGATCTGACTCGTTTTCTGTGAGAATCCACCAAAATTCCCGATCTGACTCGTTTTCTATTATTTTACAGCACGTTTCCTCCCATATTGCAATCTTCCTTTCCAGCAATCGATTTCGTACTTCCCGGGCTAGGCTCAGGTATTCCTCCTGGTCGGTTGGGTCAGTAAATCTTTGCCATCTTTTCCTTTAATCATTTTTTATCTGGATAAAATCCTTCAGGAGATCCGGCGTGGTGTCATATTGGGTGCCATGGTGGCACTGAATCCGCGGCCGGACTGCATTCTTAGTCATTACCCGTCCAGGAGCCGTTACCAGCGCGGCCCGCACATTTGACGACGGTCCGGAACATTATTATTATTATTATTATTATTATTATTATTATTATTATTATTATTATTATGTGTTGCTGGAATGGCTGATGACAGGGAAAACCGGAGTAACCGGAGAAAAGCCTGTCCCGCCTCCGTTTTGTCCAGCACGAATGTCACATGGAGTGACCGGGATTTGAACCACGGAACCCAGCTGTGAGAGGCCGGTGCGCTGCCGCCTGAGCAACGGAGGATCCTTATAAGTACATTAATAACAGTAAAATCAATTGGTCTCACCTCCTTCTACACCCCACCGCCGTTAAGTTGATTTACCGCCCCCCCCCCAAAAAAAATTAAAAGAAGGCTTGTTTCTTTATGTTTAAGGGAGATTCCAAACACCAATGTTCACGTCTAATACCTTCAGTTTTGAGATATAAGTATCCCCATAAAAGTAATTTACTTTTTTCACTACATTTCACACTACCCTTCCCCCTAAGTGAATTTTCCCGCAAAAAATATTTGTTTCTTTAATAGTAAAGGATCTTCTAAATACCAATTATCACGACTCTAACTTATTCAGTTTTTGATTTATGTGTCCTCATGAAAGGAATTCAACTCCTTTACTCTCCCGCCCTCCAAGATGGTTTCCCGCCCAAAACGCGTTTTTCTTTGTTTTTAAAGGAGATCCAAATACGAATTGTCACGTCTGTAACAAAGTTTTTATTAGATGTATGTATTTTCATACAATTAAGCCAATTCATTTTTCAATTCTTTCACCCCCACCCCCCGCTTCATTGGATTTTAAGAGAATACGTGTTTCTTTACTTTTAAAGCAGATTGAAAGTATCAAATTTCACGTCTGTAACATCTTCATTTTTGATATATCAGTAGCCTAATTAAAAGAATTCAACACCATTTTCAGTTACTTTTACGCCCCCCCTCCACCCAAGTGATATTTCCGAAAACTAAAAATACACGTTTCTTTATGTTTAATAGAGATAAAATACCATTTTTCACTTCTGTAACATGTTCAGTTTTTTAGATATACTGTAAAAATTCTCATTTTAATATTTCACCCCTTTGGAGTTCCCCTTACGTGGAGTTTCCAAAAACAAATCGCCTATGTTTCTTTACATTTACAGGAGATTCCAAACACCCACTTTCTACGTCTGTAACATTTTACGTTTCCAAGACATTCTGTAGATATAGTCTTTCAAAAAATTCACCCTAATTTGTCACTCCTGTTTAACCGCCAATTATTGGATTTTCCGAAAACTAAAAAATACGTGTTTCTTTTTTTTTAAAGGAGATCCCAGGTACAAATTTTCAGTTCTGTAATATCTTTCGTTTCTGAGATATATGTATCCTCATTAAAGGCATTCAACCCATTTTTCACCCTTTTACACCCCTCCTATTGGGATTTAAGGAAACAAAAAAAGACGTGTTCCTTTATTTTTAGAGGAGATTCTAACTACCAATTTTTACATCTGTAAATTTTAAGGTTTTAAGATGTAGACACACTCATTCTAAAAAATTCACCCCCCTTTTCACCCCCCAATATTTGGATTTTCTAAAAACGAAAAAATACGTGTTTCTTTACTTTTAAAGTAGATCCCAAATATCAATTTCAAGGTCTGTAATATCTTCAGGTTCTGAAATATAAGTAGCCTCGTTAAAGGCATTCAACCCATTATTCACCCTTTTACATCCTTCCTATTGGTATTTTCCGAAAACAAAAGAATACGTGTTTTTTTATTTTTAAAGGAGATTCTAAATACCAATTTTTACATCTATAAACTTTAAAAGTTTTGAGATATGGATACACTAATTTTAAAAAATCACCCCCTTTTCAACCCCCAACCAATTAACTGGATTTTCCAAAAACAAAAAAATACGTGTTTCTTTTTTAAAGGAGATCCCAAACACCAATTTTTAGGTCTGCAATATCTTCAGGTTCTGAAATATAAGTAGCCTCATTAAAGGCATTCAACCCATTATTCACCCTTTTACACCCTTCCTATTGGGATTTTCCAAAAACAAAAAAATATGTGTTTCTTTATTTTTAAAAGAGATCAAATGTACCAATTTTCAAGTCTGTAATATCTTCAGTTTCTGAGATATAAGCACCGGTATCCTGATTAGGCATTCAACCCCTTTTTCACCCTTTTTCACCCCTCCTATTGGGATTGTCTGAAAACAAAAAAATACGTGTTTCTTTATTTTTAAAGAAGATTCTACATACCAATTCTCACATCTCTAAACTTTTAAAGTTCTGAGATATAAACACACTCATTTTAAAATTTCACCCCCCTTTTCACCCCCTTAGCGATGGAATATCCAAAAACCCTCTCTTAGCGAGCACCTACATCTTAATATGAATATATCCCCAAAATTTCATTTCTTTATGTCCAGTAGTTTTGGCTCGGCGATGATGAATCAGTCAGTCAGTCAGTCAGTCAGTCAGTCAGGACAAGCTACTTTATATATATAGATGAGTTCGTGGTTCAGGGTACTTACGGGGGTTAGACAAGACTGTAATCTTTCACCTTTGCTGTTCATAGTTTACATGGATCATCTGCTGAAAGGTATGAAGTGGCAGGGAGGGATTCAGTTAGGTGGAAATATAGTAAGCAATCTGGCCTATGCTGACAACTTGGTCTTAATGGCAGATTGTGCCAAAAGTCTGCAGTCTCATATCTTGGAACTTGAAAATAGGTGCAATGAGTATGGTATGAAAATTAGCCTTTCAAAGACTAAATTGATGCCAGTAGGTAAGAAATTCAACAGAATTGAATGTCAGATTGATGATACAAAGCTGGAACAGGTAGATAATTTCAAGTATGTTCTACTAGGATGGTAATAAGTTACAGTAAGTGAGATTGAATCAAGGTGCAGTAAAGCTAATGGAGTGAGCTCACAGGTATGATCAACAGTGTTCTGTAAGAAGGAATTCAGCTCCGGGACGAAACTATCTTTACATCGGTCTGTTTTCAGACCAACTTTGCTTTACGAGAGCAAAAGCTGGGTGGACTCAGGATATCTTATTCGTAAGTTTGAAGTAACAGACATGAAAGTAGCGAGAAGGATTGCTGGTTCAAACAGGTGGGAACAATGGCCGGAGGGTACTTTGAATGAGAAGATAAAGGCTAAGTTAGGAATGAACTCGATGGATGAAGCTGTACGCATAAACTGGCTTCAGTGGTGGAGTCATGCAAGGCGGATGGATGATAGCTTTTTTTTTTTTTTTTTTAAATCACATCTGTTTCTGGCGTTGACCTCTAGGGGACTTTTGCCACTACTTGCACCATGTGATATAAACCTGTGTGTAACTGGAATTGCAGAAGTGTAGAGTGTTGAATGTGAGGAAAGGAATGTTAAGGACAACACAAACACCCCATCCCCAGGCCAGGGATATTAATAATTTACAATTAAAAACCCCTGACCAAGGCGGGGCCGCCAGGTGACAGGCAGAAATACAAATACAGTACTGTAAAGCAGTTGCAAGTGTACAGGATGTAAGATGCGAGACTTTCATTGAAGAGTGTGTGCAAAATAGTGTCCAATTGAATGGGAATGTTAGTTTCAGTGACTCAAAAATTGAGGTTGAAAGCGCTGACATCAAAATCATCAACTGCCAAGTTCTTCAAATGAAATCCAGAATTATAAATTTTCCACAGCTCCAGTCTGTCGAATTAGTTAATGAACACATGAAAGAATTTTGTAAGACAAAACTGTGTAAACTAGTAAAAACAGTACCATGATTTTAGATCAGCTTGAAAATCTCTTCATTATTTATGCTGATTTGAAAATGAAAATTCTCAGCCTGTTTCAAGTCATTCAACTGGGTCAGGAATGGAATGAATGAAGCCCTCCATCTAGTGTTGAGAATAGAAATTGTGCCAGCTGCTGAAGCCTGTCGTACTCCTCTTGAGCAATGATTAATGACTGACAGATGGAATGAAATGATATTGAAGAGTGTTGATGGAGTGAAAAATGACAAGGAAAACCAAGAGTACCCAGAGAAAAACCTGTCCTGCTTTCGGTTTGTCCAGCAAAAATCTAACTTGGAGTGACTGGGATTTGAACCACAGAACCCAGCGGCGAGAGGCTGCTGCCTGAGCAAAAGCATTTTGTCACCACAAAACCTACTGATGTATTTGGTTTTAAATGACAGACACCATAATGGTAGAGATCACTAAGCTATTGCGTTTGGTTACAATATATCCCACTACCACAGCAAGTAGTGAGTGAGCCATGAGTACATGCAAGAGGATTAAAACCTATTTAACACGTTCACTTCCACTGACGCTTTAAAGTGTCAAGGTGATATATACAGCAATGCCGCTACCGCTTTAAAGTGCCCAGAGCCCTATGTTTCTAAAGCTACATAAAAACATGCTGGTTTGGCAATTAATGCTTGTGGTTATGTCGGCATTGCAGAAAGGTTACTTTTAGAACAATTTGCCACGCACAGTTCCATTGTTGAGAAATTAGGTGACAATCAGTATTGTTTCAAAATGGAAAAGAACAGGTCAGAGCCCGGTCCATCTCATCCTTAGAAAATTTAATGCAGATTTAATTAAAATGTTAGAGGTTTCTGACAGTGAATCTGATATATTGTCAGGCAGTGAGAACAATGAATGGAGGAATTCTGACAGTGAAAGTGGCAAAACTCCACTGAATAAAGACAACAGTGTTCGTGAAAATGTGCAATCAACATCCGCAAATGAAGAGGAAATTGCTGCTGATGATGATGCTTGTTGTTTAAAGGGGCCTAACATCGAAGGTCATCGGCCCGAAGAGGAAATTAACTGAGTAGGTGATCCAATAGCAATGATCCATCACGTTGTGCATTGTTGTACAAATAATTAGTACAAAAGAAAAGTATTGCTCGACACTTTAAAGCGTCAGGTGGCACTCTCATCCGAAACACAGCCTGAATTGCCACGGACGCTTTACAGCGTAAAAAAAAAGTGTTTTAAATGCACAATATTTCATTTTTAAACTCGATGGACATGTTTTTGATAAAATGTAGTACCATTTATTAGGGTTTACTGATACTGCCAAAACAGCCCCTGAGAAAGATATTTTAGAAAATGGTGGCAGCGAACGTGTTAAGAGACTCAATAATGAATCCCTGTTTGTGTGATATAAGCATTTTAGCTGTAGAAAAGAAAAAACTTTAGAAGAACTGTCCTCTGATGCTGCCTTTTTTTTTTAGGAAAGTCATTGACACGTTCACAGCAAAGAAGAACCAATGGATGGATTTGGTGTTTAAGACAGTTTAGGTAATTGTTAGAATGTTTTGATATAACCGTTATTATAACATTGTTACAGGTAAAAGGTAGGGACCCTCCTTGGAGGCAGCCCTACCCAGGGAGTGGCGCCCCTGCCAATGTGAGTCCCAGAGAGCACTGACCCGGTGTGTATAATCTGGTAAGGGTCCCAGCTCAGGGTTATGAGTGAAGATCTCAACGCCATCTATGGCGGAAGTGGCAGCCCAATACTCGGGATTAATAGAGTATGACACCGAGTAACCACAGGTATAAGTGGCTAACCTCTTCCAAGTGCCAATGGTCTCTTTGAGGGTGGATGAGGGGAAAGAGGGCAGGGCACTCTGATGTCCTTGCAGTAAAAAATTACTTCTCAAGGCAGATGAACCTAATTGTAGGTCAACCGCATAGGATGTCGCAGGCAACGGGAAACCACCACATTAAAGATTCTTGTGATGATGTCTTTGAACATAAAATATTCTGGAATAGCCCCTATTTGGATCTCCGGAGGGGGATACTGGAGAAGGCAAAGAGCAAATCCTACAAGGTAGGTACATGGAACGTGAGATCCTTGAAAAAAAATGTGGTAAGCTGGAGAATGTGAAGAACGAAATGAAGCAAATAGGAATGGATGTTTTGGGAATGAGTGAGGTAAGATGGCCAGATAGTGGAGATCTGTGGAGTGGAGGGCTGTTCAGACGGAAAAGGTTGTGTTGGATTTATACTGACAAAGCAGTTACAACAGCGAGTGTCAGGTATTTAGGGATATAATGAAAGAATACTGTTCATAAAACTAAAGACAGAACCTAGAGTTACAGCTCTAATCCAGATGTACATGCCCACCTCTACATACACAGATGACGAAGTGGAGGAGGTATACGATCAACTGGAAGAAGTGTTGCTAAATGTCCAGGATGAAGAAAATCTCATCGTCCTTGGAGATATGAACACAGTGTTTGGAGAAGGCAGAGAAGATGATACGGTGGGCAATTATTGTCTTGGTTCCAGAAGCAAAAGGGGAGAAAAGCTCATCGAATTTTGTCAAAGTCACTCCCTTGTAATTACAAATACTCTCTTCGAACAGTCAAAAAGGAGAAGATACACATGAACAATGCCTGGAAATGGTAGTAGATACCAAATAGACTATAATAAAGAACGGTATCGAATTCAAGTAAAATCAAGTAAAAGCCATCCTGGGGATGATATTGACTCCGATCATAACCCCGTGGAAATGACAGGCCAACTGAAACTTAAGAAAAGAAGAATAGAATGATGCACCCCAAAATGGAATTTGAGTAAATTAAAGAAAGGCAGCGAGGCTATCAAAATGTTCAAAGAAGAAACTAATAACAAAATTAATACTGAAGTACTGGCTGGAAGTAGTGCTCAAGAAAAATGGAAAGAAATCAAGAAATAAATAACTGATGCAGCAGAAGATTGTTTAGGAAAAGAAGAGAGGAAAATCTATAAGCCTTGGGTTACTCCCCACATTTTGGAACTAATGAACGAGCGCCAGATGGCCAAAAGGAAAGGAAATCATAAGGATACAAGAAAATAAGAAATAAAATCCATTGAGAAACTAAAAAAGCAAAGCACAATGTAAACAGATAGATGAAAATATAACCAAAGGTAATACCGAAAAAGCTTTTTCAGAAGTCCAGAGGCAGTTCCAAAGAAAAATAAAGCCCTTGAGTACAATAAAAGGAAGCAAGAGAGATGTGATAAGATAGCTATAATATGGGAAGAATATGTAGAAGGCCTGTATGAAAGACAAATAGATAACGATATAATACAAAATGAAAGTGAGATAGAACAAGATGGGCTGGGACCAGGAATACTTAGAGAGGAATTTGATAAAGCTTTGAATGAGCTAAAACAAAGGAAAGCTCTTGGAGTAGACTCAATTCCAGGTGAAATACTACAAGCTCTAGGGGATAAGGCAAAAACTTTATATCAACTAGTAAATGATATTTATACTAGCGGAGAAATACCGGAAGATTTTGAGAAAACTGTATTGATATCTATCTCAAAAGTAATCGTGCAAAGAGATGTCAAGATTATAAAATGTTAAGCCTGGTAACACATGCAGTCAAAATTATTACAAGAATTGTTTACCATCACATGGAGAATAGAATAGAAGAGAATCTCTCAGAGGATCAATTCAGGTTTAAAAGAAACAGAGGAACAAGAGAAGCAATTCTAAGGCTTATAACAATTATTGAACAAGCCCTAAGAATCAATAATAACATCCTAATTGCTTTCTTTGATATAGAGAAAGTGTTTGATAATGTTAAATGGAATTTTCTGTTTAAAGCCCTTAGACGTCTGAAAGTGGCCTACAGAGATCAGAAAATCATCTATCAGCTGTACAAGAACCAGACAGAGCTTATAGGAAAGGAGTAAGGCAAGGATGTGGTCTGTCACCTCTATTATTCAATGTGCATTTAGAAGAAGCAATGAAAGAGTTTTCAGCCACCTCCACCAATGGAAAAAAAAAAAAAAATGGCCAACTATACCAAACAGTATGTTTTGCGGATGATATTGCCCTCATAGCTGAAACTGAGAAAGAGATAGAGACCTCACTAAAGAAATTGAATGATCTACTAATATTACATGGTTTTCTTTGGTTGCTATTTGCTTTACGTCGCACCAACACTGATAGGTCTTATGGCGACGATGGGATAGGAAAGGAAAGGAAGCGGCCGTGTCCTTGATTAAGGTACAGCCCCAGCATTTGACTGGTGTGAAAATGGGAACCATGGAAAACCATCTTTAGGGCTGCCGACAGTGGGGTTCAAACCCACTATCTCCTGGATGCAAGCTCACACCTGCGTGCTCCTAACTGCACAACCAACTTGCCCGGTAGTACTAAAATGTAACATGAATGTTAACAAAACAAAAACCAAGATAATGAAATGTACTTCGGATGGTAAACAGGATGTTAATGTTTGGTTCGAAGGAGAAAAATTGGCTCAAGTAAATCGGTTCAGTTATTTGGGAAGCATCATTGCATCTGATGGGAGGTGTGGAAAGGACGTCCGTTCTCGAATAGCCCAGGCTAAAGAAGCTTTCAAAAAAAAAAAAAAAGAAGCCTGTTGACCTCCACGGGAATATCCCTACTAGTAAGAAAGCAAGCATTTCATCGAGAGCTTCATTTGGAACATTGCGACCTATGGCTCTGAAACCTGGACTCTATTAAAGGCTTATAAGAAAAGAATAGATGCATTTGAGATGTGGTGCTGGCGTTGAATGTTACAAATTCCCTGGACTCACAGGCTAACAAATGAAGTTCTCAAGAGAGCTGAAGAAACCATCGGTCTAGAGAAAATGATCACGGAAAGAAGATGTAGTTGGACAGGTCATGTGCACCACACTGCTGGAAGGAAAGACTAGAAGAGGATGACCAAGAACAGGGTTCCTCGATGGCATCCATATCAATTAATCAAGCAGCTGGCTCAGGATAGAAGGTCGTTGGACGAGGACAGTCATGCTACCCACCAACCATCAGGTTGAGGAGAGAGAGAGATAACATTATTATTTGTTGATTTCACTGTTGATTTTTAAAGTTATTGTACAGAAGTGCCATTCGATAAAAATGTATGGATATCAACCTCCATATTTTATTCTAGCACTAGGGTGTTTAATCTATAATGTTCCTGTTTTCTTATTTCATGCCACACCACCATTGAAATGATCTCTTATTTTTGCATTCATGTTAAGGTAGTGGCATGAGAACTTTTAGACTCCACTTACTTGAAAATCAGATTGGAAAATAGATTGTAAAGTGTACGTATGCCTACCCATTAGTCCTGGTTTCCTGATGTGGGGTCAGGGATGAGATGAGATTACGAAGGCCATCTAGAAAGTGGTACCCGTTTGCGCAGTAAAGACACAGGAGTAAATATTAACGAATATACACATTTTTATTGGAAAGAGCCCTACTTCTCCACATAATCTCCAAGCAAATTTAGGCATTTGTCATAACGTGGAACAAGTTTTTGTATTCCAGAGTCATAGTCCTCTGCCACCAGCATATTGAGATATGTAGTCACGGCTCGTTTAAGTTCTTCATCGCTGTCAAATCTTTTTCCCGCCAGAAAGTCTTTAAGCTTTGTAAGGAGATGAAAATCCGAAGGGGCCAAGTCTGGGCTATACGGGGGATGGTCAAAGGTTTCCCACTTGAATTGCTGCATAAGTTGTGTTATCACAGCTGCATGAGGCCTGGCATTGTCATGAAGGAGAATGACGCCTGTAGAAAATAGATCTCGCCGTCGATTTTGTACTGCCCGCCATAATTTCTTTAATGTTTCACAATATGCATTAGCATTAATTGTGTCTCCATGGGCCATAAAATCAATGAGCAGTACACCTCGGTGATCCCAGAAAACGGTTGCCATGAGTTTCCTGGTGGACAGAACTGTCTTAAAATTTTTTGGTTTGGTTGGTGAATGAGCATGATGCCACTCCATTGACTGTCGTTTACTCTCAGATGATGCATAACAAACCCATGTTTCATCCCCAGTAATGATGCTAGTTAGGAAAGAGTCTCCTTCATCGGAATAACGTCCCAGAAACGTCAATGCTGCAGCCATATGCTTAGTTTTGTGCTCCTCTGTAAGCATGCGAGGGACTCACCTTGCACAAATTTTTGAATAATGCAGATGGTCTTTGACAATTTCATGAAGAATTGTTCGAGACACATTAGAAAAATGTTCAGAGTTCATCAATTGTGACACGCCGATCGTTCCTCGTGCATTCGTCTACTGCGCTCAGCAGTTGGTCTGTAATGACAGATTGTCTCCATGAACGCTCCTCGTCATGTGTATTCCCCCTCCCCAGGTTGAAGTTGCGACACCAGCGCCAAACAGACGACTCGTCCATCACATTGCCTCCATACACATCCGTTAATTGGCGGTGAATATCACAAGGTCGAACGTTTTGTGCATTAAGAAATTTAATCACGGCCCTCACTTGACTACTGGCAGGGTTCTCAATTTGTTTAAACATGTTAAACGATCACACACAACCTCGCACAGAGCAGGCAGACAAGCCACTGACGCCGTGTGACCTTGCCCAGCGGCTACCCGAGTCATCAGCGCTTCATGCGGCGCTAACGGGTACTCCTTTTTGGATGGCCCTCGTTATATGGATTTTTTTTTTTACAGCCGGACACCCTCCGGATGCCAATCTCAGTTGAGGAGCTAATGAATATGAAATCAATGATGGTGAATGAAATAGGTGGGGTCCGATTCCACTTGTCTCCTGAATGCGGAGCTTGGCTCCTTGTCCCATTTGTCTGTGGGGTTGGGTATGAAGTGAGATGAATCTTCTTAGCAGTTTCTGGTGCCAGCACATAACCTACTTATGTCCAGTAGCACAAAGGAGTCTGCTCAAAATTTTACGTCTCAATCGTACTGACATTCAACATCAACAGCGTCATATGTCCTCACTTCACATGAGCACTGCAGAAAGGTTCAAAATCTAACCCCAGTTTTTGGCACGCAATCTAGTGATTAGAAATTGTATACCTGCACCGCTCCTCCTTTCCCTGCTGGCCAACATTATGACAGTGAACATGAGACTCGAAGTGGCTAACGATCATGGCCATCAGGTTAAAGAATTTTAAGTCATTTTTGTCATTTATTTGTGTAGCCAGTCACAATAATCTGATTGCATTGCAAATACTTACCACTGGTTAAGTTACTGGAGTAAAAATGAGAGAGATACTGTTGATCACTCGCATTGTAGTACTAATAGTGCTTGGTTTGAGTTTTTGAAGTGATATGAAGTAGCAAGAAATGAAGTATTACATTGAAAACTTTTTGTACTTTCTTTTAGTATATGTTATTATTTAAAGAAAATGTCTCAACTAAATACAAATAAAAAGATGATACTGATGCATAATTAAGTTGATTGATTGGCAATCATTTAAGAAAAAGCTAGGAAAACAACAGATAGGGAATCTGCCACCTGGGCGACTGCCCTAAATGCAGATCAGTAGTGATTGATTAAAGTTATCACGCCCAAAATAATTCTGCACTTGTTTTTCATAATTAAACAGTTGGAAAATTTCAGAAATATTGGAGCTGTTACTATAAGTTACTGAGCCTCCGTGGCTCAGGCGGCAGCATTCCGGCATCTCACTGCTGGATACTGTATTTCAAATCCCGGTAACTCCATGTCAGATTTGTGTTGGACAAAGCGGAGGGGGGACAGGTTTTTCTCCGGGTACTCCGGTTTGCCCTGTAATCTATCATTCCAGCAACACTCTCCATTAACACTTCATTTCATCTGTCAGCCATTTATCATTGCCCCAGAGGAGTGCGACAAGCTTCGGCAGCCGGCACATTTCCTATCCTCGCCGCTAGATGGGGGCTTCATTCATTCCATACCTCACCCGGCTGAATGACTGGAAACAGGCTGTGGATTTTCATTTTCACTGAAAGTTACTGAATTCCTTCATACAGAATACTGTTGATTGCAACTGCAAGCTCACTGCACCTTGATTCAGTCTCATTTACTATATATATTACTATCCTGGGAGAACACACATTCTAAATACTTGAAATTATCTACCTGTTCCAGCTTTCTATCACCAATATGACTTACAATTCTGTTGAATTTCTTACCTACTACACCAATTTAGTCTTTGAAAGGCTAATTTTCATACCATACTCATTGCACCTATTTTCAAGTTCCAAGATATAAGACTGCAGGCTTTCAGCACAATCTACCATTAAGACCAAGTCATCACCATAGGCCAGACTGCTAACTACATTTTCTCCTAACTCAATCCCTCACTGCCACTTTTTTTTATTTATTTCATTTCAATATAGGCACCTGAGCCAAGGCTCTTCTTGGTGCAATACAAATAAATGACAGTGGCAGCTATATTCACAATCTGATTACAAAATAAAATACAGTAAGTATATAATTTAACATGGTGTAAGAGATAAGATAGGACAAAGCTTCCTAACCATAATTACCATACTACTTCAGGTATTTAGTTACATTACTCTTGAAGATAGATAAAGTTGGTAACATTTTTATATTTTTTTGGAAGCGAGTTATACATAGTTATAGAAAAATGCCAAAGAGAGTTTTGACCATAACTAGTGGAATGAATCTGATTGTAGTGAATATTATAAATAATTCTTGTTTCATAATTATGAATCTGTGAATTGGTAATTACTGATGTGTTTGAGCGGACTAATTTGTTTTGAATCTTATAGATCATAATTATAGAAGCCTTTATGCGGAGGTTTGGAAGTGATAATATATTACAATATTTATACAGATCTTTAGTCGGTGTCAGAATGGGCAGTTTGAAAATTATTTTTAGTGCTCTCTTCCTAAGGACCTCTACCTTTCCAAATAATTCTTTATTACAGCATGCCCAGACATGTATCATATAAGAGATGTGGCTTTCAATAAGAGCATAGTAAATACCCTTCAACAACCCACGAGAAAACTTATATCGCAATCTACTGAGGATACCAATCACAGGGATAATTTTATTACAAATAGTCTCCACGTGATTACTCCACGACAGATTTTCATCTATAATCAGTCCTAAGAATTTAGTACTGTGCACTTTCATTACTATACCTTTCAGCAGATGATCCATGCAAACTACGAACAACAAAGGTGAAAGATGCCTCTAATGTTCTCATTAATGCTTTCACGGCCCATACTTAAAGATATGATACTGTATAGGCTTTTGGGCTTATGCTGTGTCAAGAAAATAAGGTGAAATTCTTAACGTTTCACAGGGAACTGTGCCCTGCGTCCTCAGAAGAAATCTTGACTGTTCACGAGAAAGGCTTCTTAAACAATGACACTTTAAATTTGGAACGTTATAACAGAACTGGAAAA
This sequence comes from Anabrus simplex, assembly GCF_040414725.1. NCBI lineage: Eukaryota > Metazoa > Arthropoda > Insecta > Orthoptera > Tettigoniidae > Anabrus > Anabrus simplex. The sequence goes on from NC_090266.1 coordinate 261,956,313, forward strand.
TGGTACGTTCATTCACCACCAGGTGGCCCCCAGGGCGTGGCAACGCTAGCGTTCGAAGCAGAAGCTGACCGAACCATCGCAATCAGTCTAAGCGGTTTACATAACGTGTTTGCGTAACACATGACATTGGCAGGTGTATGACATAGACACAAGCCTTGAATGAAACATCTGGCAATGATGAATTTTGAAAACACCAAGACAAAATAACTATAGTGAAGGGACCGGGAAGGGAACTACCGATGTAAATTCTTAATGGTTGGCAACCAGGTATTACTTAATTGATGGCCGGTGTCCCTGTTGAAATTGTTAGGATTTCTACATATTTCCACAGCTTCCCGTATAATTCTGGAACTGTAGTGTCTGGTGTGGGTAAGAGCTCGAGCATCTTTGAACATGGCATCATGACCCGACGAAAGAGCGTGCTCAGCTATAGCCGATTTGTCTGGTTGGTTGAGACGAATATTACATTCATGTTCTTTTATACGGGTACCAATGGACCGGCATGTTTGGCCAATGTATACCTTACCGCAAGTACAGGGAATTTCGTATACCCCAGGATGTAAAAGTGGGGACAATTTGTCCTTGGTTTTACTCAGACTGTGAGCAATTTTAGTGGCGGTGCCAAACATGGTTTTTATATTGTGTTTGTGGAGGACCTTGGCAATTCGATCTGTGGTGTTGTGAATGTAAGGCAAGTAGGCAGTTCCCGTCACTTCTTCCTTCTGTGAGCTTTGCTTGGTCGTTTCTCTGGGATGTAGGGCTCTATGAATCTGCAAACATGACTTTGAGCGTGTCCATCTCCATCTGGATATGTGATGGCTCACAGATTTGTCTCGCCCTCTTAGCGAGTGTTGTGAGAATGCCTTGTTTTTGTACTGGATGGTGGTGAGAATCTGCATGAAGATAGCGATTTGTGTGGGTAGGCTTACGATAGACGGTGTGTCCTATGGAGCTGTCCGGTTTCTTTCTTACTAGAACATCCAAGAAAGGAAGGCATCGGTCCGAATCCATCTCCATAGTGAATTTTATTGACGGATATTGCTGATTTAGGAAAAGTTGAAGTTTCTCAGGACCTTCAGTCCAGACCACAAATGCATCATCAACATACCTCCACCACATCATAGGCTTGACGGGCGCCGAAGCAATAGTATTTTGAGGAGGTTATTGCAATAGGACACACCAGTAAACGCTTCCCATTCCCATTACCTTCCATATCTTCCCCACATTTGCCAATCACCCTTTCGTATCCTTCAGTTCTATTTCCAGCGCTCGTATTGAAATCGCCCATTAGCACTATCCTATCCTTGCTGTTGAACCCGACTACGATGTCGCTCCATGCTTCAGCTCATTTACATGCCTAACAGAAACAATGTTGCATGCAATAGTATTCCTGATGAACAGCCCTTCCCTTTTAAACACCTGTCGAGTACACTTTATAATCTCCTATCTCTTCTTCTTCTTCGTCATCTCCCCTTACCCAAATATCACTTACTCCTAGCACATTCAGATGCACCCTGTTTGCTGACTCAGCCAGTTCTACTTTCTTCCATAAGCCATACTCCATTACTCCCATAGGTCCGAGGCTTGCTTAAAAGGTTCTGAGCTCGGTAAATTCATGAAGCAGGATGCTACCCTACTTACACATTGTCCAAGTGAGGATCTCTCCCCTAAAGGGTGAGGGACCACTGGAGGATTATATAGTCTTAGCCGCCTGAGCACAAGAAGGGCCACGACTCAGAATTTGTCCGAGGTGCCCACTCCCATTCCATAGCAACTGGTATCCTGACTCTCAGCACCACTTACTAGGCCATTCAGCCGTTACCCAAGGTTCACGAACTACGACGCGACTACAGTAATGCACAGCATGAACCACAGACACACAGAAAAAAAGCACTACTTAATCGCTATAGAAAATGACTGTCCTGTAATTTTACCTATACTTGCCGAATACTTACCTCATTCTCTCGTTCGACACCTACCTGGAAGAACTTGTAAGCCTCCATTTGATTCCTCCCATTCCCCTGTACAAGCATGTGACTATGAAAGTATCCAGGAGATGCAAATAACCATCATGAACCTTACTGTATGAATGCACGTTTGCACAACGTACTTGTGCTCCGCTTATTCGTAAGCATAGAAAAATGAACAGAAAAAAAAAATTGTTACGAGGACTACACAATCACAAGGCTGAGGCGCGTGACCAGTCTCAAGGAAAATAATGGATAGGAAGGGCATTGTCAGATAACAATATTTCAGTTATTCATACATTAATCATGCTTCCTTTACAGGAGTCTTCATCATTCCTTCAACAGTACCATTTTACTTGAATTTTCCACCTACAGATTAAGTAATGCAATCTTCGATTAATGAACATTGCAATAATATTCATATAAAAACAGAACTGAGTATTTTGGAAAACTCAGAGTAGGACAATTGATGTAAACTGACAATGTTTGGAGGGACAAACTGAGACAGTGGGATTTTGGAAGTTTTAAGAATTCAGAGGTTGAAAATCAGCACAAATCACATACGATACATGTTATTGTTATCCATTTTTAATTCTAAATTTCAAAGATTCACTTTGATTCAAACTTGACCGAGCAAGTGGCTGTATGGTTTGCATCATGCAGCAGTCAGCTTGCATTCGGAAGATAGTGGGTTTGAACCCCACTGTCAGCAACCCGGAAGTTAGTTTTTTGTGGTTTCCCTTTCTCACACCAGGCCATGGTCACTTGCTTCCTGCCCCAAGTCCTTTCCTATCATCGCCATAAGACCTAATCCGTGTCAGTGCACCTAAAGCAAATTGTAAAAAAAGTAAAAGTTCAATCTTTGTACTGTACAACAAATGCAAAGATTCTCAAACAATTGCTTGAAAACAAAAATGCCAAGATCTAGTTTCTATACTTGGAGAGTTAAATTTTAGCACAAATTTAAGTATAATATCCACTTTGTTCATGTGGGAGAAAATCCATTCAACCGATAAACAGATAATTACCTACAATAATTTTTTTTTTCAATTTGCTTTACATCGCACTGACAAGTCTTACGGCGACGATGGGATAGGAAATGGCTGTAGTCTTAGTTATGGTTCAGCCCCACCATTTGCCTGGTGTGAAAATGGGAATTCAGCCTCAGGGCTGTCGACATGTGGTTCGAACCCGCTATCTCCCAAATGCAAGCTCTCAGCTGCGCCACCCTAATCGCACGGCTAACTCACCTGGCAAATTACTGCCTACCCCAGATTGACTGCATGCAGTAGAACAGAATATGTGATCGAACTTTTCACATTTGTTTGACAGCCAACGCTACAGCAGTGATTGTGTTTAGTCTGTGACGCCTGGTCAGTTTACCTAAATTACCAAGGATACCCATTTACATTAACTTACCAAATTTCCTGGTTCACCCTCGCCCCATGACACTAATGGCAATGGAATAGTAAAAAGTTAAATACAAAACAAAGTACCAACACATTTATTCAAAAGTGAAGTTTACATTTCCTGTTAGGCGAATGTTTACTCCGCAAAGTTACAAATGTTACATAATATACAGATAAATCTAGTTGAAAAATACCAAAACATCTTTTTCACCCGGCAGCAGATCACTTGTCGAGGGCGACGATTGGCAAGTCGCCGACACCTGAAAGAAAACGTACATTAATAGGGTAAAATTATTTCCCATACTCTGGCAATACTAATCATATGTAAAGTCCAAAATGAAATCCTTAATGTATAAAGAGTTGATACAATCCTTAGGTGCAATGAAAGATCAACGAGGAGAAGAAACCGAGGAATGAAGGTGTTAAAACCCATCAAGAAAGGATCATGACAGGTGGGAGTTCCCACTGGAAATTTAAGATCTTTCTGACAATTATCACCGAAGGATTACAAACTTGCCATCTTTAATTAGGTTTAAATTTTCAAATAGGGTTCATAATAATAATAATTTATCGGTCCCCACCAGGGAAAACAAAGGTGAAAGAAGATAATTATGATTATTGATTTCTTTATGGAGTTGGATTTCAAGGATAATTGGTACAACAGGATGAATAGTTACAAAGGGTTCACATTTAACATTGAGCAGGAAGATGACTTAAAAAGACAGATAGCAAATTAATGCAGGATACAGTGTGGGTCCCTGCCAGCAGCATACGTTTCTCTGCCTGTTAGCCTGTGGGTGGTGAAAAACCCACACGCTTCTAAGTAACAAGTGTCAATTTCTGTTGCCACAAATAAAAACAATTTACACTATAAAGATGATGTGAAAGAGTCGTTTACAAGGAAGTTATTCCCTTGCCAGTGACCATGTGTCAAAGAAGTGGTCCCTTCGAACGTCACAGTATAACAAATGTATTCAGACATCGATGACCTCAAGAGTTTATCTTATCACAGACTTCGAACTGTTTCACGAACAGGATGATCTCTGCCCGCGCACATGGTATCCCTTCTACATTGCCGTATTTCTTGAGCACACAATTTCCCGGCATAGCAGAGGATCTCCAACATTCTACGAAACACCTACATTTGAGCCAGTACACCCTTCCACACTATAGCTGCACAGGTAAATCAACACTTCACAACAAGTTTGAAACCTGAGGTAACAGTAGCACACAAGGAACGTTCTTCTTGAAGTGTTAACGCTGGTTTTAGTTTCTAAATCTGATTATCATTCTTGCATAAGCCAGCACCCTGTGCTCTTGATAGTAACAAGCTTCGGCAGTTATATACCCTCTCCCAGGGAATAGAGGAAGGTGTAATCCCACCATTACCCATCTCCTCCTGTAAGCCAAGATCACAATCGTTTTTACTTTTTAAACACTTTTACGCTTTCATCTACTCCCAGTGTCAAAACATATCAAAACCATTTCCTGAAAATTAGCAATTAAGAAAATAAATATTTTATTTAATGAAAAACCCTTACCACAATGCTGGTTAAGATGAAAACTGAAGGTTTACTTTAATAAGAGAAGCGGTGTGTCAATCGATTCAATTCATAGATTTAAAAAAAATGTAAAGCTTCAGACCTCATCTAGAATGGGGAATGGCCACAAACATCAATATTCTTTAGCAAAACTTCACACATAACACAACATAATTCTTACAAGATTTTTGCCCGAGGTGCAATCTCTCTTCAAATGAAACCTTCAAGCTCTCCCATCTATTGAAAAGTAATACAAAATACAGAAAAAATAACACCTTACAAACTATTTTCTTACAGCATCATATAGGATAAAGCACATGCACACTTCTTGTTTTTACAATTTGCTATGCATCGCACCGACACAGATAGGTCTTATCGGGAAAAGGGCTAGGAGTAGGAAGGAGGGATGCAGCCGTGGCCTTAAGGTACAGCCGCAGCATTCATCTGGTGTGAAAATGGGAAACCACGGAAAACCATCTTCAGGGCTGCCGACAGTGGGGCTCGAACGCAAGCGCACAGCCACTGCACGGCCCAACTCGTTCGGTGTACACACTACTTGGAGGTCGCCTCTCTTCTTTTACGGCCTAATTGGACCACTTCAGTCCATCATTCTCTGGTCATCATCTTTAATGGGTTTTGTTTCCAATTTGTTCTGGTCTTTTCTGTCGTTCCACATCTGTAAGTACCCATTTCATTGCATGCCATTTGTCTCTTTTTGGTTTAAATCTTATTTCTATGTTTTTCAGTTTCTTTACATTTTCAGTTTTGTTTTACAAATCATCCAGAGTTATTTGTAGTTCTTCCATATCCTCTCCAATTTCCTTAATCCATCCTACTTGTTGCTTGAGATTCCAATTTTTCTATAAATTTTCTTGGTAATCTGGTTCCTAACTAATACAGGATTAAGAAAAGCTAGGAAATACCTTACAACCTATTTTCTGTCATTACAGCTTAGAGAATAAAGTAAACACCACTTACTGGTCTTATCTCTTCATACACAACAGTCAAGTTTATACAAGATCACGAAAAACTAGGAAATTCCATACAATCTGTTTCTTATTTCTATTTATAGTATATAGAATAAAGTACAGTACACACTATTTACATCAGGTGGTTTCCTATCTGTCTAAAACTAATACAAGATTAAGAAAAAACTAAAGTACCCAACATTAATAACATAATTACCGTAGGTTTCAAATCACTTTTTAACATATATGTGCAATATTTTTATGTTAGGTCAAATTGCCAGTGATTACGAATCGGTGATATGCCATTGCCCCCCTCGCAGCTTCCCAAAGAGTAGAACCTGTTGGTAGAGGGAAGCTAGGGGAAAGGTGTGTATGTGTGTGGCACTGTTTAACCGAGAGGGAGAGGCGATGTGTGGTTATAGACTGTGTCTTTATGTGTAGTAGAAAATGAATACATCGAAAACAATTCCGGAATAAGTTCATGTGCGGTAACGAACTGAAAATGAGTACTGTACTTTGTAGAACTTTATGTTTAATGATAGAATCATACCCTACATAACGGTCCTGCCCGGCATTAATACCGGGCGCCGGTGCCCAAATTCAAAGAGGTTGGTACGGATAAGTATAACCTAACCCACATTCCAGACCTTTAAGTCAGAGATTACCTCCAGTGGGATTCATTAAAAGCTAAATTTTACAAGAAGAATGAAGTAATCGTCTCTCTCCTTTATTAATGAGGATGCTTGCTGCTTGTTGTTTAAAGGGGCCTAACATCTAGGCCATTGTCCTAGTCATTTCCTTGAGAGACTATTGTACTCACTGCAGTGTTAATTGCTTCTGGCATAGTCGGTGCCCTGGAAGTTTTTTTTTACCTTTAAATTTCTGCCTTGTGCATTTAAAGCACCTCTGAAGTTCAATTTTCTTACTAACATTGCTCTTGGTCTGTGGTCAAGTTGCAATATGCTGTTCAGAAGCATTCAGAAGAGAAACTAACCGTTTCAGACTTTGACTGCAGATGTTGTATTGCTCTACATTATTAACTTTAAGGAGAACATTATTAAATTGCCGAGTCAAGTCTGCTCTTAATCTGGCAATATCGACTACTGCAGGCCTACTTATTAATTCACCATTGCCAACTTCATTTAAAATTGCATTTCTTTCGGCAGCAACAATATGTTCTTCGCCCATATTAGCATTTCCTGAAGACTGAATGGTACATTCAGAAGGTGCTAATGTACGACATAAGTGTATATGCTTGCACATGTTCCACTTAATGCTTGCATCAATGCAAGTGCAACTAAATTTGTGTATGCAAGCCTTGCAGTGTGTACATGTAATGGAACAACTGCAGTCTGGTTGCACAAGCCTCAAAGTAGAATATAACTATGGAACATTTGACGAGGCAATAGCCCAACCACCGTCTCCATTTTCCAATACCAAATTGGACCTTATAACATCTTGCATACCGCTGCTGGAAATACAAGCCAAAATCCTTTGTCTCCTCATCCTCCAATAACGGACGTGTAATTTCATCTAGCCCAATGTTAAATGTGGCTTCATCTGTCTCATGGAGAAGAGATCTCAATCTCTCGAAAGTTAGTTTTTGCTTTTCTGTGTCCTTAATTTTTGTCAGATTTCTTTTCCATGCCCGAATGACATGCCATGTGCAAAACAAACGCATATTGGATTCACCCATAATTTCTTGCCATGAATTATAAAACGATTCTGCCATGTCCGACATGAATACGTTACAACTGATCACTCCAGTGCTCTCTTTGATGCAACTAAAAAATACTCAGAGCGTTGCAGAATCTATTTTGCTACCTATAAAAAAGGCACACGACAGCCCTTGCCTAAGATCATCTAAAACAAGTACCGTAACCATCTCGAACCCATATGCATTCAAACCACGAGTGCTGTCCGCACAGATACAGTCCGAGCCAAATTTCTGCAGCATCTCCTGCTGTGCCTCCGTGAATATGGCTAGAAAGAAATCATTTCTCGACAAAAACGGGTATTCAGGTACGACTACGTTCTGAGGCTTGTAAAACAGAACGCTATTAGATCCCAGCTCTTTCTCTGTTTCTACCCATGTATCCACACTTACTGCATCATGAGGATGTCTAACAGCATCACTATTTAGGGAGAAAGCCCTTTCGATATTGTAAAGGTCTTGTTTTGTGATTAAGTGCTCTCGTTTGAGATTATCTTTACTTACAGATGATCTTACTCGATCTAAAATATCACCGTGAGACACTTTCATTGCAATTTTTGTTGCTAAATCACTGTGTTCAGCTGGGCCTAAAGAAAGTTTTGCCAGTTCATTTTGGTGTCCTATATGAGTACTGCAAAATTCTACTGCTACGTGCCCATTTTTAAAAACTGCATTAATTTTAGCAGGACAATAACCACCTGTTTTTGAAGTGCCTTGTATTTTTTATTCTCTTTGTCTACTTTCTGGCAAAACATTTGTCCTATACTTCCCCGATCTATGGCAATAAAATGTTACAAAAAAAGAATTATCACATAGAGTCTTGCCCTGTCTGTGTATCACAAATGATGCATTGTCCTTATGCTCAACCATCTGCTTTCACTTAGAAAATTCTGATTCCGATAGAAATTCGTGACTTTCTGTCTTGATTGTAATATCATGGGCCTCACACACATGTTCCTTGTAAATGTCAAGGTCATAATCTTGCTGGCAAATTGCGCACTTAAACAGGCATGATACAGTTTCTACTGGATTATATTCACCTCCGGGATGAATATTAGAAATGTGTCTTTTTAAATTGAATGCTCTGGGGAAAGATTTGTCACAAAATTGACAGCTAAACGGATTAACTGGCGGGTTCATTACAGGCCTAGTTTCTTGTGGATTATATTCAATTCCAGGATGAATTATAGAAATGTGTCGTTTCAAATTGTACATTCTGGGAAAAGTTTTGTCACAAATTCGGCAGCTGACGGGAGGTGGCATTTCGTTCACGGAATTTTACCTCAATACAAAAATAAAAATAGCCATGCAGACACAATGGAGTGCAATAAGAAACGCTACTTACCAACCCAGTGTAAAAATACAGAACACAAACACACACAGCGTACAAAACACGAAATAAATATACTTTCACTGCATTTTCCTACAAAAGAGAGAGAAAAAAAAAACTATGTTCAAAGGTCAGAACACATTGAGTACCTGCAACAGAAGAAAGCATCACTATACGTTAAATTACATAACTGGCACCTAATACGAGGCATTACAATATCTGAATTTTACCGCAAAAAGGTTAAAACAACCACGCTCAGAACACGCGGAAAGGTGCGAAACGCTACTTCCACCATCTAAAAACAGGGATGATCAGAACACGGTGTAAAACTATACTCAAAACTACACATTCACTTAATTTTACCAAAAATAAAAAAAATAGGGCTTACAGTAGAGCACTTTAAATACACGAAGCGTTCCTTGGCAAGAAATATGAAGTCTGCTCCCACTAACTACGAATTAAACACGGAAAACAGCGATATTCGAAAGTCATAACCTGCAACAGAAGAAAGCATCACTATACCGGTACGTTAAATTAAATAATGGTAGTAAACACGAGGCGGATTTAAAACAGCCCCGCTCAGAACATGTAGAGTGCAGTGAAACGCTACTGCCGCAAAATAAAAGCACTCTTTAGTACGAACTCTACCCAAAAATACAAAAATGAAAACAGGGATAGTCAGAACACGAGGTGTAAAGAAATACTTACAAACACACATTCACAGAATTTTACCACAAATAAAATTTAAAAAAGGCCTTCGTTCATAGAGCACGTGATCCAAATGAAGAAGCATTACAGTGGACAAAGTTTCTTCTTCTTTATGATTTAATGCGCTTCTCTTCAGAAAATTTGAATTTTGCTCCCACTACTAGTGATGGGTCGTTCATGAACGAACTGACTCTTTTGAACGACTCATTGGAGAGAGCTAGCTCAGAGCTAGCTCTCTCAATGAGAGTCGACTCTTGTAAGAGCTAGCTCCCTCCTTGCTCCTTGAGAGCTAGCACGAGCCGACTCTTTTATCAACAGCTAGTCGTTCAATTACGAGTCGGCTCTTGCATGAGCTAGCTCCCTCCTTGCTCCCTGAGAGCTAGCACGAGCCGACTCTTTTATCAGCAGCGACTCCAAGAAAGAGCTAGCTCGTCACATCGACTCTCGTTCATTTCTAGCCAATGCCATGCCTCAGATAATCACGTGACGTACTGAAGCCGCTTTCTTTTTTATAGGCTGCCCAGTCTAGCCTCTTCCCGCATTCAGTCAGTGCTCTGAGTGCAGTGGTTCTGGTCTGTTTGTTAGGTACGTTTTTGTGCCATAGTTCTGGCAACTTGCAACGTAACGAAACAATGAAATGAAATAAACAACATGTTATTGAGCAATACTTACCTGTTCACTTCCTGTATGCACTCATAATCTATGAAGGATGTAGGGCCTAGTATAGATCCAGTAGGTTAGGAGCAAATAAACGACACGAAGTTCGGGTTAACTAACCTCAACTAAGCACGAACAAACAGTCGCTATCCAGAATACTGAATATACCACTCGACAAGTGGAAACGGCGTAGTTTTATTAGTTTTATTCTGTCTGAAATAATTAAGAAATACGCTGACAAATCCTCATCTGTTTCTTAAATGAGTTCGTAGTTATGAATTAATTGCCAAAATCTTTCGGTTTTACGGTACAGTGGATAAAATAATATACCGTAGTTTTAAATCGAATTAAGGCAAATAGAAAATAACACTAGTTTTGGCTTTAAAATATAGGCTAAATAACTCATACCAACGTGTATACCGCAGTACATTTTCAAATAATTATTTATTGACGTGTAAGAAGTCCGACTCCTTAGCTGGATGGTCAGCACTGAGACCCTCGCTGCAGAGGGTCCCGGATTCGATTCTCGGCCAAGTCGGGAATGTAATTCTTCTGGCTCGGGAACTGGGTGTTTGTGTTTGTCCCAACACTTTCCTCTTCATATTCAGACAACACACCACAATACTAACCACCATAGAAACACGCAATATTGATTACATCCCCCCGCATAAGGTTAGCGTCAGGAAGGTCATCCGGTCATAAAACAGGGCCAGCCGGGCTGAGTGACTCAAACGGTTGAGGCGCTGGCCTACTGACACCAACTTGGCAGGTTCGATCCTGGCTCAGTCCGGTGGTATTTGAAGGTGCTCCAATACGTCAGCCTTGTGTCGGTAGATTTACTGTCACGTAAAAGAACCCCTGCGGGGCTAAATTCTGGCACCTCGGCGTCTCCGAAAACCGTAAATGTAGTTGGTGGGACGTAAAGCCAGTAACATTATTACTTATTAAAAAACAGGGCCAAATCCACATTTGCGGAACAGTTCGCACCCGCGAACCCACAAGTGTGGGAAAAGTGGTCGAAGCGGAAGAAGAAGAAGAAGTAAGTTTAGATAGTGTAAGGAATGCCAATATATCGAACATATACGAGTCATACGGTTTAATCGTTCTTGAAAAAAAAAAAAAAAAAAATAGAAGAGAGTGTGACCATACTGTACACGAAAAATAGGCAAAATGCTATGCGTACTGTAGTATACTTGGTTATATGTACATTTGTGCTGATAGTAGTTTCCATTATTTTCGTTAAAGATCGCGTTTAATTAGTTATGTTTCCTACGCTGCATTAATGAATGAAAGAATTTGTTGTCCCAACGCGGAGTGTTTTAAGTGAGAAACTTTCTGCAGCTCCAGTCGAAAGAGGATATTCTGATGACATCTTTTGAGTGAAATGTAAACTACGTGCACAGGAATATTCTTCTTATGCTTATCTGGATTGCCGGGGTCGAACGGAAGTATTGCCAATATCTCGAACATACGTCCCGTACGGTGCATTCAATCTTGAAAGACATCATTTTAAGGAGAATGGAACTTAGGCAAAGTAATATTAGATGTTATCAATCAACACTGTATATTTGCGACACGTTTCTCCGTTACTGTGTATAAAACTTTATCATTGGATTAATTGCGAATGTTGGCAGCGATGTACATTTGTTTTATTCCAAGAGTAGCGTACCAAACTACATTGTGTTGCCATCTGTTGTGTAAAAGGTGAACTATCTCGCACCATCTCGCTCCTTCAAATAAAAACGGGAGTCATGATTAATCTAGAAGATGTAAAATCACGCTATTTTGGGCGTTTCTGAATAAAAAACTCATGGCTTAGTGTATACTATAGTAACTTACATCCCATTACATTCTTAAACAATTATTTATTAACGTGTAAGTATTGCCAATATCATGAACATACGTCTCGTCACGGTGCATTCAGTCTTGAAAAGCATCATTTTAAGAAGAAAGGAACATGGGCAAAGTAATATTAGATGTTATCCATTAATACTGCATATTTGTTAATCATTTCTTCGTTACTGTATATAAAGCTTTATAGTTAGATTATTTGCCAATGTTGCCAGGAGTGCATTTGTTTATTTGTTTTATTTCAAGAGAAGCCTTCTGAACTAGACGTTGTGCTGCCATCTGTTGTGGAAAATATAAACTATTTGCGCTATATCGTTCGTTCCCGGAAGTCATACAGAGCGACCGGAAGTCATGAAGAGCGACCGGAAGTCATAAAGAGCCGTCTGCCCTAAACCGGATGAACGAATGAACGAACGAACCTGGAGCGGAGAGCGGCCTCTGACTTCCTGGCTCGCTCCTACCTTTCCGCTCCCAAGAGTCGACTCTTTTGAACGACTCTCAGTTAGGAGCGGGAGCGAATGAGCTAGCTCCCTCAAAAGAGCTAGTTCGACCCATCACTACCCACTACCCATCCACTACGGTCCACTACTGCGAATTTTGGCTCCTCCCCGTGATCGGACTCCGCCCAAGTCGTCTTGATTCACTTCCACCAATCACGAACTCTGAAGCCACCATAGAAGATAAAGAGCGGGTATATAGGACTACATCACAGAACTTACATTGCTCGTGGGTAGAGAAGCAGGGGCTGCGAGTAACGTCACGTCATTCAATTATCCTCTCACATGGCAACCTCATATACGACACCTGATTAGGAAATCTGATCGTTATATCACCATTTTACGAACGGTAACGAAACGTGCATGGGGTGCTGACCCTTTGTCAGCACTAGAGCTATATCATGCAACCATTCGGTCCATACTTGATTACAGCGCCCATATTATTGATTTAACCTCTAAACATAGTTTATTAGCGTTGGACCGTCTCCAATTTTCAGCACTACGTATCAGTGTGGATGCCCTCCGCACAACACCTACTAACGCTTTATTAGTCGAAACTACGGAAGAACCACTGTACATCCGCAGGATAAAACTTTCCAAAAAAATTCCTACTTAAACATATTAGTAGAACGAACTCCCTTATTGTCCCTAAATTACAATTATTATATGAATATTATCAACAACGTCCTCCTCCCAATCATTGGTATCCTGCCATATATATGGCTTATGCTGAAATCCACCATCTTACTGAGACTATATTTCGTACACCACGTATTAATACGTATTCATACCACTATGATATTCAAACATTCCGTCCTTCTATTATCATTGCCCCTTCTGATGCATCAATCCAATCTATGTCTGCACCTTATCCCACATTATATGCTCATAAGAAATTTAAAAGTCCCATAACTACACCAGATTACCACCTATTTACCGATGGGTCAAAATCCAATACTGGAGTCGGAGCAGCATTCTACGACCCCCAACTACTCATCAGCTTTAAATATCCGTTACCTAATAATTTAACTATTTTTACAGCAGAATTATATGCCATATACCAAGCCCTTGTATATGC